>NW_024376718.1:0-28804 GCF_016808335.1 Panicum virgatum
TAATTGCACCAGTTCAGCCTATTTTGCACGAGTTTCTTGCAGTAACCAAATGGTCCCAAATGCACCCAACACTATGAAACGCACCAAAACAAGAGTTTAGGATCAGATGGCGTGGATAGGGTGGATTTGTTGCAAAAAATTCTAACGCAACTTTGTGGCTTGAACTTTTACATTAATTACAACAGTTTGGCCCGTTTTGAACTGAGTATCGTAAAGCAACAGAACAGACCCAATGCACCCAAACACTACGAAACAAAAAAAACATGAGTTTATGGTCCAATGGGGTGGATCAGGTGAATCCATTATGAAAACTTTGGCACACGACTTCATGGCACGAACTTTTGCATTAATTGGACCATTTTCAGCTCATTTTGCACCGAGTTTCATGCAGTAATGACATGGTCCCAAATGCAGCCAAACACTATAAACGCAACAAAGGATGAGTTTGGGGTCCAATGGGTGCGTTGGGTGCGTTTGTTGTGAAAACATCGGACACGACTTCAGTGCCATGAACATTTGCATTAATTGCACCAGTTCAGCCCATTTTGCACCGAGTTTCTTGCAGTAACGAAATGGTCCCAAATGCACCCAAACACTATGAAACGCACCAAAACAAGAGTTTAGGATCAGATGGCGTGGATAGGGTGGATTTGTTGCAAAAAATTCTAACGCAACTTTGTGGCTTGAACTTTTACATTAATTACAACAGTTTGGCCCGTTTTGAACTGAGTATCGTAAAGCAACAGAACAGACCCAAATGCACCCAAACACTACGAAACAAAACAAAACATGAGTTTATGGTCCAATGGGGTGGATCAGGTGAATCCATTATGAAAACTTTGGACACGACTTCATGGCACGAACTTTTGCATTAATTGGACCATTTTCAGCTCATTTTGCACCGAGTTTCATGCAGTAATGACATGGTCCCAAATGCAGCCAAACACTATAAAACGCAACAAAGGATGAGTTTGGTGTCCAATGGGGTGCGTTTGGGTGCGTTTGTTGTGAAAACATCGGACACGACTTCAGTGCCATGAACTTTTGCATTAATTGCACCAGTTCAGCCCATTTTGCACCAAGTTTCATGTGCAGTAACGAAATGGTCCCAATGCACCCAAACACTATGAAACGTCACCAAAACAAGAGTTTAGGATCAGATGGCGTGGATAGGGTGGATTTGTTGCAAAAAATTCTAAACGCAACTTTGTGGTCTTGAACTTTTACATTAATTACAACAGTTTGGCCCGTTTTGAACTGAGTATCGTAAAGCAACAGAACAGACCCAAATGCACCCAAACACTACGAAACAAAACAAAACATGAGTTTATGGTCCAATGGGGTGGATCAGGTGAATCCATTATGAAAACTTTGGACACGACTTCATGGCACGAACTTTTGCATTAATTGGACCATTTTCAGCTCATTTTGCACCGAGTTTCAAGGCAGTAATGACATGGTCCCAAATGCAGCCAAACACTACGAAAACGCAACAAAGGATGAGTTTGGGGTCCAATGGGGTGCGTTTGGGTGCGTTTGTTGTGAAAATATCGGACGCGACTTTGTGGCACGAACTTTTGCATTAATTGCACCAGTTCAGCCCATTTTGCACCGAGTTTCATGTCGTAACGAAATGGTCCCCAATGCACCCAAATACTATGAAACGCACCAAAACAAGAGTTTAGGATCAGATGGCGTGGATAGGGTGGATTTGTTGCAAAAAATTCTAACGCAACTTTGTGGCTTGAACTTTTACATTAATTACAACAGTTTGGCCCGTTTTGAACTGAGTATCGTAAAGCAACAGAACAGACCCAAATGCACCCAAACACTACGAAACAAAACAAAACATGAGTTTATGGTCCAATGGGGTGGATCAGGTGAATCCATTATGAAAACTTTGCACACGACTTCATGGCACGAACTTTTGCATTAATTGGACCATTTTCAGCTCATTTTGCACCGAGTTTCATGCAGTAATGACATGGTCCCAAATGCAGCCAAACACTATACAACGCAACAAAGGATGAGTTTGGTGGTCCAATGGGGTGCGTTTGGGTGCGTTTGTTGTGAAAACATCGGACACGACTTCGTGCCATGAACATTTGCATTAATTGCACCAGTTCAGCCCATTTTGCACCGAGTTTCTTGCAGTAACGAAATGGTCCCAAATGCACCCAAACACTATGAAACGCACCAAAACAAGAGTTTAGGATCAGATGGCGTGGATAGGGTGGATTTGTTGCAAAAAATTCTAACGCAACTTTGTGGCTTGAACTTTTACATTAATTACAACAGTTTGGCCCGTTTTGAACTGAGTATCGTAAAGCAACAGAACAGACCCAAATGCACCCAAACACTACGAAACAAAACAAAACATGAGTTTATGGTCCAATGGGGTGGATCAGGTGAATCCATTATGAAAACTTTGGACACGACTTCATGGCACGAACTTTTGCATTAATTGGACCATTTTCAGCTCATTTTGCACCGAGTTTCATGCAGTAATGACATGGTCCCAAATGCAGCCAAACACTATAAAACGCAACAAAGGATGAGTTTGGGGTCCAATGGGGTGCGTTTGGGTGCATTTGTTGTGAAAACATCTGACAGCGACTTCAGTGCCATGAACATTTGCATTAATTGCACCAGTTCAGCCCATTTTGCACCGAGTTTCATGTGCAGTAACGAAATGGTCCCAAATGCACCCAAACACTATGAAACGCACCAAAACAAGAGTTTAGGATCAGATGGCGTGGATAGGGTGGATTTGTTGCAAAAAATTCTAACGCAACTTTGTGTCTTGAACTTTTACATTAATTACAATAGTTTGGCCCGTTTTGAACTGAGTATCGTAAAGCAACAGAACAGACCCACATGCAACCAAACACTACGAAACAAAACAAAACATGAGTTTATGGTCCAATGGGGTGGATCAGGTGAATCCATTATGAAAACTTTGGACACGACTTCATGGCACGAACTTTTGCATTAATTGGACCATTTTCAGCTCATTTTGCACCGAGTTTCAGGCAGTAATGACATGGTCCCAAATGCACCCAAACACTACGAAACGCAACAAAGGATGAGTTTGGGGTCCAATGGGGTGCGTTTGGGTGCGTTTGTTGTGAAAACATCTGACGCGACTTTGTGGCACGAACTTTTGCATTAATTGCACCAGTTCAGCCCATTTTGCACCGAGTTTCATGTGGTAACGAAATGGTCGCCAATGCACCCAAACACTATGAAACGCACCAAAACAAGAGTTTAGGATCAGATGGCGTGGATAGGGTGGATTTGTTGCAAAAAATTCTAACGCAACTTTGTGGCTTGAACTTTTACATTAATTACAACAGTTTGGCCCGTTTTGAACTGAGTATCGTAAAGCAACAGAACAGACCCAAATGCACCCAAACACTACGAAACAAAACAAAACATGAGTTTATGGTCCAATGGGGTGGATCAGGTGAATCCATTATGAAAACTTTGGACACGACTTCATGGCACGAACTTTTGCATTAATTGGACCATTTTCAGCTCATTTTGCACCGAGTTTCATGCAGTAATGACATGGTCCCAGATGCAGCCAAACACTATAAAACGCAACAAAGGATGAGTTTGGTGTCCAATGGGGTGCGTTTGGGTGCGTTTGTTGTGAAAACATCGGACACGACTTCATGCCATGAACATTTGCATTAATTGCACCAGTTCAGCCCATTTTGCACCGAGTTTCTTGCAGTAACCAAATGGTCCCAAATGCACCCAAACACTATGAAACGCACCAAAACAAGAGTTTAGGATCAGATGGCGTGGATAGGGTGGATTTGTTGCAAAAAATTCTAACGCAACTTTGTGGCTTGAACTTTTACATTAATTACAACAGTTTGGCCCGTTTTGAACTGAGTATCGTAAAGCAATAGAACAGACCCAAATGCACCCAAACACTACGAAACAAAACAAAACATGAGTTTATGGTCCAATGGGGTGGATCAGGTGAATCCATTATGAAAACTTTGGACACGACTTCATGGCACGAACTTTTGCATTAATTGGACCATTTTCAGCTCATTTTGCACCGAGTTTCATGCAGTAATGACATGGTCCCAAATGCAGCCAAACACTATAAAACGCAACAAAGGATGAGTTTGGGGTCCAATGGGGTGCGTTTGGGTGCATTTGTTGTGAAAACATCTGACGCGACTTTGTGGCACGAACTTTTGCATTAATTGCACCAGTTCAGCCCATTTTGCACCGAGTTTCATGTGGTAATGAAATGGTCGCCAATGCACCCAAATACTATGAAACGCTACCAAAACAAGAGTTTAGGATCAGATGGCGTGGATAGGGTGGATTTGTTGCAAAAAATTCTAACGCAACTTTGTGGCTTGAACTTTTACATTAATTACAACAGTTTGGCCCGTTTTGAACTGAGTATCGTAAAGCAACAGAACAGACCCAAATGCACCCAAACACTACGAAACAAAACAAAACATGAGTTTATGGTCCAATGGGGTGGATCAGGTGAAACCATTATGAAACTTTGGACACGACTTCATGGCACGAACTTTTGTATTAATTGGACCATTTTCAGCTCATTTTGCACCGAGTTTCAGGCAGTAATGACATGGTCCCAAATGCACCCAAACACTATGAAACACAACAAAAGATGAGTTTGGGGTCCAATAGGGTGCGTTTGTTGTGAAAACATCTGACGCGACTTTGTGGTACGAACTTTTGCATTAATTGTACCAGTTCCCGCCCATTTTGCACCGAGTTTCATGTGGTAACAAAATGGTCACAAATGTCCCCAAACACTATGAAATGCACCAAAACATTAGTTTAGGATCAGATGGTGTGGATAGTGTGGATTTTTTGCAAAAAATTCTAACACAACTTTGTGGCTTGAACTTTTGCATTAATTACAACAGTTCGACCTGTTTTGAACCGAGTATCGCAAAGCAACGGAACGGTCCCAAATGCACCCAAACACTACAAAACAAAATAAAACATGAGTTTAGGGTCCAACGGGGTGGATCGGGTGCATTCGTTGCGAAAAATTTGGACACGACTTCGTGGCACGAACTTTTGCATTAATTTCACTAGTTCAGCCCATTTTGCACCGAGTTTCATGCAGTAACAAAATTGTCCCAAGTGCACCCAAAGACTATGAAACGCACCAAAATATGAGTTTAGGATCAGATGGCGTGGATAGGGTGAATTTGTTGCAAAAAATTCTAACGCAACTTTCTGGCTTGAACTTTTGCATTAATTACAACAGTTGGGCCCGTTTAAACCGAGTATCGTAAAGCAACGGAACAGACCCAAATGCACCCAACACTACGAAACAAAACCAAACATTATTTTAAGTTCCAATGCTGGTGGGCCAGTTGCATTCGTTGCGAAAAATTCGGACACGACTTCGTGCCATGAACATTTGCATTAATTGCACCAATTCAGCCCATTTTGCATGGAGTTTCATGCAGTAACGAAATGGTCCCAAATGCACCCAAACACTATGAAACGCATCAAACAAGAGTTTAGGATCAGATGGCGTGGATAGGGTGGATTTGTTGCAAAAAATTCTAACGCAACTTTGTGGCTTGAACTTTTACATTAATTACAATAGTTTGGCCCGTTTTGAACTGAGTATCGTAAAGCAACAGAACAGACCCAAATGCACCCAAACACTACGAAACAAAACAAAACATGAGTTTATGGTCCAATGGGGTGGATCAGGTGAATCCATTATGAAAACATTGGACACGACTTCATGGCACGAACTTTTGCATTAATTGGACCATTTTCAGCTCATTTTGCACCGAGTTTCATGTAGTAATGACATGGTCCCAAATGCAGCCAAACACTATAAAACGCAACAAAGGATGAGTTTGGGGTCCAATGGGGTGCGTTTGGGTGCGTTTGTTGTGAAAACATCTGACGCGACTTTGTGGCACGACCTTTTGCATTAGTTGCACCAGTTCCGCCCATTTTGCACCGAGTTTCATGTGGTAACGAAATGGTCCCCAATGCACCCAAACACTATGAAACGCATCAAAACAAGAGTTTAGGATCAGATGGCGTGGATAGGGTGGATTTGTTGCAAAAAATTCTAACGCAACTTTGTGTCTTGAACTTTTACATTAATTACAACAGTTTGGCCCGTTTTGAACTGAGTATCGTAAAGCAACAGAACAGACCCAAATGCACCCAAACACTATGAAACAAAACAAAATATGAGTTTATGGTCCAATGGGGTGGATCAGGTGAATCCATTATGAAAACTTTGGACACGACTTCATGGCATGAACTTTTGCATTAATTGGACCATTTTCAGCTCATTTTGCACCGAGTTTCATGCAGTAATGGCATGGTCCCAAATGCACCCAAACACTACGAAACACAACAAAAGATGAGTTTGGGGTCCAATAGGGTGCGTTTGTTGTGAAAACATCTGACGCGACTTTGTGGCACGAACTTTTGCATTAATTGCACCAGTTCCGCCCATTTTGCACCGAGTTTCATGTGGTAACAAAATGGTCACAAATGTCCCCAAACACTATGAAATGCACCAAAACATTAGTTTAGGATCAGATGCCGTGGATTGGGTGGATTTTTTGCAAAAAATTCTATTGCAAGTTTGTGGCTTGAACTTTTGCATTAATTACAACAGTTGGGCCCGTTTTGAACCGAGTATCGTAAAGCAACGGAACGGTCCCAAATGCACTCAAACATTACGAAACAAAACAAAACATGATTTTAGGTTCCAATGGGGGTGGGTCACTTGCATTCGTTGCGAAAAATTTGGACACGACTTCGTGTTATGAACTTTTGCATTAATTGCACCAGTTCAGCCCATTTCGCACCGAGTTTCATGCAGGAACGAAATGGTCCCAAATGCACCCAAACACTACGAAACGTAACAAAAGTTGAGTTTGAGGTCCAATGGGGTGGATCAGGTGCATTCGTTGCAAAAACTTCCGACGCAAGTTCGTGGCACGATATTTTGAATTAATTGGACCATTTCAGCCCATTTTGCACAGAGTTTACTGCCTTAACAAAACAATTCCAAATGTACCCAAACACTAAGAAATGCAACAAAAGCTGAGTTTAGGTTCCAATGTGGTGGATTGGGTGCGTTCGTTGTGAAAACATCCGACAGCGACTTTGTGGCACGAACTTTTGCATTAATCGCACCAGTTGAGCCCATTTTGCACCGAGTTTCGTGCAATAACGAAATGGTCCCAGATGCACCCAAACACTATGAAACGCAACAAAAGATGAGTCTGGGGTCCAATGGGGTCGATTTGGTGCGTTTCGTTGTGAAAACATCAGACGCGACTTTGTGGCACGAACTTTTGCATTAATTGCACCAGTTCGGCAAATTTTGCACCGAGTTTACTGTCGTAACAAAATGCTCCCAAATGCCCCCAAACACTATGAAACACACCATAACATGAGTTTAGGATCATATGATGTAGATTGGGCGGATTTATTGCAAAGAATTCTATTGCAACTTTGTGGCTTGAACTTTTACTTTAATTGCAATAGTTCGGCATGATTTGAACCGAGTATCGTAAAGCAACTGCAACTGTCCCAAATGCACTCAAACACTACGAAACAAAACAAAACATGATTTTAGGTTCCAATGGGGGTGGATCAGTTGCATTCGTTGCGAAAAATTTGGAAACGACATTGTGGCATGAACTTTTGCTTTAATTGCTCCAGTTCAGCCCATTTCGCACCGAGTTTCAAGCAGTAACGAAATGGTCCCAAATGCACCCAAACACTATGAAACGCAACAAAAGATGCGTCTGGGGTCCAATGGGGTCGATTGGGTGTGTTCGTTGTGAAAACATCAGACGCGACTTTGTAGCACGAACTTTTGCATTAATTGCACCAGTTCGGCCAATTTTGCACCGAGTTTACTGTCGTAACAAAATGCTCCCAAATGCCCCCAAACACCATGAAACGCACCATAACATGAGTTTAGGATCAGGTGGCATGGATTGGGCAGATTTATTGCAATGAAATCTATTGCAACTTTGTGGCTTCAACTTTTACATTAATTGCAATAGTTCGGCATGATTTGAACCGAGTATCGTAAAGCAACGAAACGGTCCCAAATGCACTCAAACACTACGAAACAAAACAAAACATGATTTTAGGTACCAATGGGGGTGGGTCTGTTGCATTCGTTGCGAAAAATTTGGACACGACTTCATGGCATGAATTTTTGCATTAATTGCACCAGTTCAGCCCATTTTGCATCGAGTTTCATGCAGTAACGAAATGGTCCCAAATGCACCCAAACACTACGAAATGCAACAAAAGTTGAGTTTAGGGTCCAATGGGGTGGATCAGGTGCATTCGTTGCAAAAACTTCCGACGCAAGTTCGTGGCACGAACTTTTACAATAATTATACCAGTTCAGTCCATTTTGCACTGAGTTTACTGCTAAAACAAAACAATCCCAAATGCACCCAAACACTAAGAAATGCAACAAAAGATGAGTTTAGGGTCCAATGGGGTGGATTGGGTGCGTTCGTTGTGAAAACGTCCGACGCGACTTCGTGGAACAAACTTTTGCATTAATCGCACTAGTTCAGCCCATTTTGCACCTAGTTTCGCGTAGTAACGAAATGGTCCCAGATGCACCCGAACACTATGAAACGCACCAAAACATGTGTTTTGGATCTGATGGCGTGGATATAGGGTGGATTTGTTGCAAAAAATTCTAACGCAACTTTGTGGCTTGAACTTTTGCATTAATTACAACAGTTCGGCCCGTTTTGAACCGAGTATCGTAAAGAAACGGAACGGGCCCAAATGCTCCCAAACACTATGAAACAAAACAAAACATAAGTTTAGTGTACAATGGGGTGGATTGGGTGCATTCATTGCGAAAAATTCGGACACAACTTCATGGCACAAACTTTTGCATTAATTGCACCATTTCGGCTCATTTTGCACCGAGTTTCATGCAGTAACGAAATGGTCCCAAATGCACCCAAACACTATGAAACGCGACAATAGATGAGTTTAAGGTCCAATGTGGTGGATTGGGTGCGTTCGTTTTGAAAACAACTAACGCGACTTCGTGGCACGAACTTTTGAATTAATTGCACCACTTCAACCCATTTTGCACCGAGTTTCATGCAGTAACGAAATGGTCCCAAGTGCACCCAAACACTATGAAATGCACCAAAACATGGAGTGGATAGGGTGGATTTGTTGCAAAAAATTCTAATGCAACTTTGTGGCTTGAACTTTTGCATTAATTGCACCAGTTCAGCCCATTTTGCACCGAGTTTCATGCAGTAACGAAATGGCCACAAATGCACCCAAACACTACAAAACGCAACAAAAGATGACTTTGGGGTCCAATGGGGTCGATTGGGTGCGTTCGTTGTGAAAACATCTAACACGACTTTGTGGCACGAACTTTTGCATTAATTGCACCAATTCAGCCAATTTTGTACCGAGTTTACTGCCGTAACAAAACACTCCCAAATGCCCCCAAACACTATGAAGTGCACCATAACATGAGTTTAGGATCAGATGGCGTGGATTGGGCGGATTTGTTGCAAAAAAAATTCTATTGCAACTCTGTGGCTTGAACTTTTGCATTAATTGCAATAGTTCGGCATGATTTGAACCGAGTATCGTAAAGCAACGAAACGGTCCCAAATGCACCCAAACACTACGAAACAAAACAAAACATGATTTTAGGTTCCAATGGAGGAGGGTCAGTTGCATTCGTTGCGAAAAATTTGGACACGACTTCGTGGCATGAACTTTTGCATTAATTGCACCAGTTCAGCCCATTTTGCACCAAGTTTCATGTAGTAACGAAATGGTCCCAAATGCACCCAAACACTACGAAACGCAAAAAAATTGAGTTTAGGGTCTAATGCGGTGGATCAGGTGCGTTTGTTGCAAAAACTTCCAATGCAACTTCGTGGCACAAACTTTTGCATTAATTGCACCAGTTCAGCCCATTTTGCACCGAGTTTCATGCGGTAACGAAATGGTCCCAAATGTCCCCAAACACTATGAAACGAACCAAAACATTAGTTTAGGATCAGATGGCGTGGATAGGGTGGTTTTGTTGAAAAAAATCCTAACACAACTTTGTGGCTTGAACTTTTGCATTAATTCTAATAGTTCGACCCGTTTTGAACCGAGTATCGCAAAGCAACGAAACGGTCCCAAATGCACCCAAACACTACGAAACAAAACAAAACATGAGTTTAGGGTCCAACAGGGTGGATCGGGTGCATTGATTACGAAAAATTTGGACACGACTTCGTGGCAAGAACTTTTGCATTGATTTCACTAGTTCAGCCCATTTTGCACCGAGTTTCATGCAGTAACGAAATGGTCCCAAATGCAGCCAGACACTATGAAACGCGACAATAGATGAGTTTAAGGACCAATGGGGTGGATTGGGTGTGTTCGTTGTGAAAACATCAAACGCGACTTTGTGGCAAGAACTTTTGAATTAATTGCACCACTTCAGCCCATTTTGCACTAAGTTTCATGCAGTAACGAAATGGTCCCAAGTGCACCCAAACACTATGAAATGCACCAAAACATGGAGTGGATAGGGTGGATTTGTTGCAAAAAATTTTAACGCAACTTTGTGGCTTGAACTTTTGCTTTATTACAACAGTTCGGCCCGTTTTCAACCGAGTATCGTAAAGCAACGGAACTGTCCCCAAAAGCACCCAAACACTACGGAACAAAACAAAACATGAGTTTAGGGTCCAATGGGGTGGATCGAGTGCTTTCGTTGCGAAAAAATTGGACACAACTTCGTGGCACCAACTTTTGCATTAATTGCACCAGTTCAGCCAATTTTGCACCGAGTTTAATGCCGTAACAAAATGCTCCCAAATGCCCCCAAACACTATGAAATGCACCATAACATGAGTTTAGGATCAGATGGCGTGGATTGGGCGGATTTGTTGCAAAAAAATTCTAATGCAACTTTGTGGCTTGAACTTTTACATTAATTGCAACAGTTCGGCATTATTTGAACCGAGTATCGTAAAGCAACGAAATTGTCCCAAATGCACCCAAACTCTAAGAAACAAAACAAAACATGATTTTAGTTTCCAATGGAGGTGAGTCAGTTGCATTCGTTGCGAAAAACTCGGACACGACTTCGTGGCATGAACTTTTACATTAATTGCACCAGTTCAGCCCATTTTGCACCGAGTTTCATGCAGTAACGAAATAGTCCCAAATGCACCCAAACACTACGAAACGCAACAAAAGTTGAGTTTAGGGTCCAATGGGGTGGATCAGGTGCGTTCGATGCGAAAACTTCCAACGCAACTTCGTGGCACAAACTTTTGCATTAATTGCACCAGTTTAGCCCATTTTGCACTGAGTTTACTGCCGTAACAAAACAAACCCAAATGCACCCAAACACTACAAAAACGCAACGAAATTTGAGTTTAGGGTTCAATGGGGTGGATCAGGTGCGTTCGTTGCGAAAACTTCCGAGGCAACTTCGTGGCACGAACTTTTGCATTAATTGCACCAGTTTAGCCGATTTTGCACTGAGTTTACTGCTGTAACAAAACAATCCCAAATGCACCCAAACACTAAGAAATGCAACAAAAGATGAGTTTAGGGTCCAATGGGGTGGATTGGGTGCGTTCATTGTGAAAAATTCAACGTCCAATGGGGTGGATCGAGTGCATTCATTGCGAAAAATTCGGACATGACTTCGTGGCACGAACTTTTGCATTAATTGCACAAGTTCAGCCCATTTTGCACCGAGTTTCATGCTGTAATGAAATGGTCCCAAATGCACCCAAACACTATGAAACGCACCAAAACAAAAGTGTAGGATCAGATGGCGTGGATAGGGTGGATTTGTTGAAAAAAATTCTAATGCAACTTTGTGGCTTGAAGTTTTGCATTAATTACAACAGTTCGGCACGTTTTGAACCGTGTATCGTAAAGCAACGGAACGGACCCAAATGCACACAAGCACTACAAAACAAAACAAAACATAAGTTTAGTGTCCAATGGTTGGATCGAGTGCATTCATTGCAAAAAAAATCAGACACGACTTCGTGGCACGAACTTTGCATTAATTGCACCATTTCAGCTCATTTTGCACCGAGTTTCATGTAGTAACGAAATGGTCCCAAATGCACCCAAACACTACGAAACTGCAACAAAAGATGAGTTTGGGGTCCAATGGGGTGGATTGGGTGCATTCGTTGTGAAAACATCTGACGCGACTTTGTGGCACAAACTTTTGCATTAATTGCACTAGTTCAGCCAATTTTGCACTGAGTTTACTGCCGCAACAAAACAATCCCAAATGCACCCAAACACTACGAAACGCAAAAAAAGATGAGTTTGGGGTCCAATGGGGTGGATTGGGTGCGTTCGTTGTCCAAACATCTGACTCGACTTTGTGGCACAAACTTTTGCATTAATTGCACCAGTTCAGCCCATTTTGCACCGAGTTTCATGCGGTAACGAAATGGTCCCAAATGTCCCCAAACACTACGAAACGCACCAAAACATTAGTTTAGGATCAGATGGCAGTGGATAGGGTGGTTTTGTTGAAAAAAATCCTAACACAACTTTGTGGCTTGAACTTTTGCATTAATTCTAATAGTTCGACCCGTTTTGAACCGAGTATCGCAAAGCAACGAAACGGTCCCAAATGCACCCAAACACTACGAAACAAAACAAAACATGAGTTTAGGGTCCAACAGGGTGGATCGGGTGCATTGATTGCGAAAAATTTGGACACGACTTCGTGGCAATAACTTTTGCATTGATTTCACCAGTTCAGCCCATTTTGCACCGAGTTTCATGCAGTAACGAAATGGTCCCAAATGCAGCCAGACACTATGAAACAGCGACAATAGATGAGTTTAAGGACCAATGGGGTGGATTGGGTGTGTTCGTTGTGAAAACATCAAACGCGACTTTGTGGCAAGAACTTTTGAATTAATTGCACCACTTCAGCCCATTTTGCACTAAGTTTCATGCAGTAACGAAATGGTCCCAAGTGCACCCAAACACTATGAAATGAACCAAAACATGGAGTGGATAGGGTGGATTTGTTGCAAAAAAATTTAACGCAACTTTGTGGCTTGAACTTTTGCTTTATTACAACAGTTCGGCCCGTTTTCAACCGAGTATCGTAAAGCAACGGAACTGTCCCCAAATGCACCCAAACACTACGGAACAAAACAAAACATGAGTTTAGGGTCCAATGGGGTGGATCGGGTGCTTTCGTTGCGAAAAAATTGGACACAACTTCGTGGCACGAACTTTTGCATTAATTGCACCAGTTCAGCCAATTTTGCACCGAGTTTAATGCCGTAACAAAATGCTCCCAAATGCCCCCAAACACTATGAAATGCACCATAACATGAGTTTAGGATCAGATGGCGTGGATTGGCGCGGATTTGTTGCAAAAAAATTCTAATGCAACTTTGTGGCTTGAACTTTTACATTAATTGCAACAGTTCGGCATTATTTGAACCGAGTATCGTAAAGCAACGAAATTGTCCCAAATGCACCCAAACTCTACGAAACAAAACAAAACATGATTTTAGGTTCCAATGGAGGTGAGTCAGTTGCATTCGTTGCGAAAAACTTGGACACGACTTCGTGGCATGAACTTTTACATTAATTGCACCAGTTCAGCCCATTTTGCACCGAGTTTCATGCATTAACGAAATAGTCCCAAATGCACCCAAACACTACAAAACGCAACAAAAGTTGAGTTTAGGGTCCAATGGGGTGGATCAGGTGCGTTCGTTGCAAAAACTTCCAACGCAACTTCGTGGCACAAACTTTTGCGTTAATTGCACCAGTTCAGCCCATTTTGCACTGAGTTTACTGCCGTAACAAAACAAACCCAAATGCACCCAAACACTACAAAACGCAACAAAATTTGAGTTTAGGGTCCAATGGGGTGGATCAAGTGCGTTCGTTGCGAAAACTTCCGAGGCAACTTCATGGCACGAACTTTTGCATTAATTGCACCAGTTCAGCCGATTTTGCATTGAGTTTACTGCTGTAACAAAACAATCCCAAATGCACCCAAACACTAAGAAATGCAACAAAAGATGAGTTTAGGGTCCTATGGGGTGGATTGGGTGCGTTAATTGCGAAAAATTCAACGTCCAATGGGGTGGATCGGGTGCATTCATTGCGAAAAATTCGGATACGACTTCGTGGCACGAAGTTTTGCATTAATTGCAACAGTTCAGCCCATTTTGCACCGAGTTTCATGCTGTAACGAAATGGTCCCAAATGCACCCAAACACTATGAAACGAGCCAAAACATAAGTGTAGGATCAGATGGCGTGGATAGGGTGGATTTGTTGAAAAAAATTCTAATGCAACTTTGTGGCTTGAAGTTTTGCATTAATTACAATAGTTCGGCACGTTCTGAACCGTGTATCGTAAAGCAACGGAACGGACCCAAATGCACACAAGCACTACAAAACGAAACAAAACATAAGTTTAGTGTCCAATGGGGTGGATCGAGTGCATTCATTGCAAAAAAAATCAGACACGACTTCGTGGCACGAACTTTGCATTAATTGCACCATTTCAGCTCATTTTGCACCGAGTTTCATGTAGTAACGAAATGGTCCCAAATGCACCCAAGCACTACGAAACGCAACAAAAGATGAGTTTGGGGTCCAGTGGGGTGCATTGGGTGTGTTCGTTGTGAAAAAATTTGACGCGACTTTGTGGCACGAACTTTTGCATTAATTGCACCAGTTCAGCCCATTTTGCACCGAGTTTCATGCAGTAATGAAATGGTCCCAAATGTACCCAAACACTATGAAACACACCAAAACATTAGTTTAGGATCAGATGGCGTGGATAGGGTGGGTTTGTTGCAAAAAATTCTAACACAACTTTGTAGCTTGAACTTTTGCATTAATTACAATAGTTCGACCCGTTTTGAACCGAGTATCGCAAAGCAACGAAACGGTCCCAAATGCACCCAAACACTACGAAACAAAACAAAACATGAGCTTAGGGTGGATCGGGTGCATTGATTGCGAAAAATTGTGACACGACTTCGTGGCAAGAACTTTTGCATTGATTTCACCAGTTCAGCCCATTTTGCACCGAGTTTCATGCAGTAACGAAATGGTCTCAAATGCACCCAAACACTATGAAACGCGACAATAGATGAGTTTAAGGACCAATGGGGTGGATTGGGTTTGTTCGTTGTGAAAACATCAAACGCGACTTTGTGGTAAGAACTTTTGAATTAATTGCACCACCTCAGCCCATTTTGCACCGAGTTTCATGCAGTAACGAAATGGTCCCAAGTGCACCCAAACACTATGAAATGCACCAAAACATGGAGTGGATAGGTGGATTTGTTGCAAAAAATTCTAACGCAACTTTGTGGCTTGAACTTTTGCATTAATTACAACAGTTTGGCCCATTTTGAACCGAGTATTGTAAAGCAACGAAACGGTCCCAAATGCACCCAAACACTACGGAACAAAACAAAACATGATTTTAGGGTCCAATGGGGTGGATCGGGTGCATTCGTTGTGAAAAAATAGGACACAACTTTGTGGCACAAACTTTTGAATTAATTGCACCAGTTCAGACCATTTTGCGCCGAGTTTCATGCATTAACGAAATGGTCCCAAATGCACCCAAACACTATGAAACGCACCAAAACAAGAGTTTAGGATCATATGGCGTGGATAGGGTGGATTTGTTGCAAAAAATCTAACGCAACTTTGTGGCCTGAACTTTTGCATTAATTACAACAGTTTGGCCCGTTTTGAACCGAGTATCGTAAAGCAACGGAACGGACCAAAATGTACCCAAGCACTACAAAACAAAACAAAACAAAACATATGTTTAGTGTCCAATGGGGTGGATTGGCTGTGTTCGTTGTGAAAACATCAAACGCGACTTTGTGGCAAGAACTTTTTAATTAATTGCACCACTTCAGCCCATTTTGCACTGAGTTTACTGCCGTAACAAAACAATCCCAAATGCATCCAAACACTACAAAACGCAACAAAAGATGAGTTTGGGGTCCAATGGGCTGGATTGGTTGCGTTCGTTGTGCAAACATCTGACGCGACTTTGTGGCACGAACTTTTGCATTAATTACACCAGTTCAGCCCATTTTGCACTGAGTTTCATGCGGTAACGAAATGGTCCCAAATGTCCCCAAACACTATGAAATGCTCCCAAACATTAATTTAGGATCAGATGGCGTGGATAGGGTGGATTTGTTGCAAAAAATTCTAACACAACTTTGTGGCTTGATCTTTTGCATTAATTATAATAGTTCGACCTGTTTTGAACCGAGTATCACAAAGCAACGAAACGGTCCCAAATGCACCCAAACACTACGAAACAAAACAAAACATGAGCTTAGGGTCCAACAGGGTGGATCGGGTGCATTCATTGCGAAAAATTTGGACACGGCTTCGTGGCAAGAACTTTTGCATTAATTTCACCAGTTCAGCCCATTTTGCACCGAGTTTCATGCAGTAACGGAATGGTCCCAGATGCACCCAAACACTATGAAACGCACAAAAACATGAGTTTAGGATCAGATGGCGTGGATAGGGTGGATTTGTTGCAAAAAATTCTAACGCAACTTTGTGGCTTGAACTTTTGCATGAATTACAACAGTTTGGCCCGTTTTGAACCGAGTATCGTAAAGCAACGGAACGGACCCAAATGCACCCAAGCACTACAAAACAAAACAAAACAAAACATATGTTTAGTGTCCAATGGGGTGGATCGGGTGCATTCATTGCGAAAAATTCGGACATGACTTCGTGGCACGAACTATTGCATAAATTGCACCATTTCAGCTCATTTTGCACCAAGTTTCATGCAGTAACGAAATGGTCCCAAATGCACCCAAACACTACGAAATGCAACAAAAGATGAGTTTGGGGTCCAATGGGGCTGATTGGGTGCGTTCGTTGTGCAAACATCTGACGCGACTTTGTAGCACGAACTTTTGCATTAATTGCACCAGTTCAGCCCATTTTGCACCAAGTTTCATGCGGTAACGAAATGGTCCCAAATGTCCTCAAACACTATGAAACGCATCAAAACATTAGTTTAGGATCAGATGGCGTGGATAGGGTGGATTTGTTGCAAAAAATTCTAACACAACTTTGTGACTTGTACTTTTGCATTAATTATAACAGTTCGACCTGTTTTGAACCGAGTATCGCAAAGCAACGAAACGGTCCCAAATTCACCCGAACACCGAAACAAAACAAAACATGAGTTTAGGGTCCAACAGGGTGGATCGGGTGCATTCATTGCGAAAAATTTGGACACGACTTCGTGGCACGGACTTTTGCATTGATTTCACCAGTTCAGCCATTTTGAACCTAGTTTCATGCAGTAACGAAATGGTCCCAGATGCACCCAAACACTATGAAACGCGACAATAGATGAGTTTAAGGACCAACGGGGTGGATAGGGTGTGTTCGTTGTGAAAACATCAAATGCGACTTCGTGGCAAGAACTTTTGAATTAATTGCACCACTTCAGCCCATTTTGCACCGAGTTTCATGCAGTAACGAAATAGTCCCAAGTCCGCCCAAACAATATGAAATGCACAAAAACATGGAGTGGATAGGGTGGATTTGTTGCAAAAAATTTGAACGCCACTTTGTGGCTTGAACTTTTGCATTTATTACAACAGTTTGGCCCGTTTTCAACCGAGTATCGTAAAGCAACAGAACTGTCCCAAATGCACCCAAACACTACGGAACAAAACAAAACATGAGTTTAGGGTCCAATGTGGTGGATCGTGTGCATTCGTTGCGAAAAAGTCGGACACAACTTCATGGCACAAACTTTTGCATTAATTGCACCAGTTCAGCCAATTTTGCACCGAGTTTAATGCCGTAACAAAATGCTCCCAAATGACCGCAAACACTATGAAATGGACCATAACATGAGTTTAGGATCAGATGGTGTGGATTGGGCGGATTTGTTGCAAAAAAATTCTAATGCAACTTTGAGGCTTGAATTTTTGCATTAATTGCAACAGTTCGGCATGATTTGAAACGAGTATCGTAAACCAACGAAACTGTCCCAAATGCACCCAAACTCTACGAAACAAAACAAAACATGATTTTAGGTTCCAATGGTGGTGGGTCAGTTGTATTCGTTGCGAAAAATTGGGACACGACTTCGTGGCACGAACTTTTGCATTAATTGCACCAGTTCAGCCCATTTTGCGCCGAGTTTCATGCAGTAACGAAATGGTCCCAAATGCAGCCAAACACTATAAAACGCAACAAAGGATGAGTTTGGGGTCCAATGGGGTGCGTTTGGGTGCATTTGTTGTGAAAACATCTGACGCGACTTTGTGGCACAAACTTTTGCATTAATTGCACCAGTTCAGCCCATTTTGCACCGAGTTTCATGTGGTAACGAAATGGTCCCCAATGCACCCAAACACTATGAAACGTACCAAAACAAGAGTTTACGATCAGATGGCGTGGATAGGGTGGATTTGTTGCAAAAAATTCTAACGCAACTTTGTGTCTTGAACTTTTACATTAATTACAATAGTTTGGCCCGTTTTGAACTGAGTATCGTAAAGCAACAGAACAGACCCACATGCACCCAAACACTACGAAACAAAATAAAACATGAGTTTATGGTCCAATGGGGTGGATCAGGTGAATCCATTATGAAAACTTTGGACACGACTTCATGGCACGAACTTTTGCATTAATTGGACCATTTTCAGCTCATTTTGCACCGAGTTTCAGGCAGTAATGACATGGTCCCAAATGCACCCAAACACTACGAAACGCAACAAAGGATGAGTTTGGGGTCCAATGGGGTGCGTTTGGGTGCGTTTGTTGTGAAAACATCTGACGCGACTTTGTGGCACGAACTTTTGCATTAATTGCACCAGTTCAGCCCATTTTGCACCGAGTTTCATGTGGTAACGAAATGGTCCCCAATGCACCCAAATACTATGAAACGCACCAAAACAAGAGTTTAGGATCAGATGGCGTGGATAGGGTGGATCTGTTGCAAAAAATTCTAACGCAACTTTGTGTCTTTAACTTTTACATTAATTACAACAGTTTGGCCCGTTTTGAACTGAGTATCGTAAAGCAACAGAACAGACCCAAATGCACCCAAACACTACGAAACAAAACAAAACATGAGTTTATGGTCCAATGGGGTGGATCAGGTGAAACCATTATGAAACTTTGGACACAACTTCATGGCACGAACTTTTGTATTAATTGGACCATTTTTAGCTCATTTTGCACCGAGTTTCAGGCAGTAATGACATGGTCCCAAATGCAGCCAAACACTATAAAACGCAACAAAGGATGAGTTTGGGGTCCAATGGGGTGCGTTTGGGTGCGTTTGTTGTGAAAACATCTGACGCGACTTTGTGGCACGACCTTTTGCATTAGTTGCACCAGTTCCGCCCATTTTGCACCGAGTTTCATGTGGTAACGAAATGGTCCCCAATGCACCCAAACACTATGAAACGCATCAAAACAAGAGTTTAGGATCAGATGGCGTGGACAGGGTGGATTTGTTGCAAAAAATTCTAACGCAACTTTGTGGCTTGAACTTTTACATTAATTACAACAGTTTGGCCCGTTTTGAACTGAGTATCGTAAAGCAACA
This sequence comes from Panicum virgatum, assembly GCF_016808335.1. NCBI lineage: Eukaryota > Viridiplantae > Streptophyta > Magnoliopsida > Poales > Poaceae > Panicum > Panicum virgatum. Next base: position 19,684 of record NW_024376718.1, read on the forward strand.
GAACAGACCCAAATGCACCCAAACACTATGAAACAAAACAAAACATGAGTTTATGGTCCAATGGGGTGGATCTGGTGAATCCATTATGAAAACTTTGGACACGACTCCATGGCACGAACTTTTGCATTAATTGGACCATTTTCAGCTCATTTTGCACCGAGTTTCATGCAGTAATGACATGGTCCCAAATGCAGCCAAACACTATAAAACGCAACAAAGGATGAGTTTGGGGTCCAATGGGGTGCGTTTGGGTGCGTTTGTTGTGAAAACATCTGACGCGACTTTGTGGCACGAACTTTTGCATTAATTGCACCAGTTCAGCCCATTTTGCACCGAGTTTCATGTGGTAACGAAATGGTCCCCAATGCACCCAAATACTATGAAACGCACCAAAACAAGAGTTTAGGATCAGATGGCGTGGATAGGGTGGATCTGTTGCAAAAAATTCTAACGCAACTTTGTGTCTTTAACTTTTACATTAATTACAACAGTTTGGCCCGTTTTGAACTGAGTATCGTAAAGCAACAGAACAGACCCAAATGCACCCAAACACTACGAAACAAAACAAAACATGAGTTTATGGTCCAATGGGGTGGATCAGGTGAAACCATTATGAAACTTTGGACACAACTTCATGGCACGAACTTTTGTATTAATTGGACCATTTTTAGCTCATTTTGCACCGAGTTTCAGGCAGTTATGACATGGTCCCAAATGCACCCAAACACTACGAAACACAATAAAAGATGAGTTTGGGGTCCAATAGGGTGCGTTTGTTGTGAAAACATCTGACGCGACTTTGTGGCACGAACTTTTGCATTAATTGTACCAGTTCCGCCCATTTTGCACCGAGTTTCATGTGGTAACAAAATGGTCACAAATGTCCCCAAACACTATGAAATGCACCAAAACATTAGTTTAGGATCAGATGGTGTGGATAGTGTGGATTTTTTGCAAAAAATTCTAACACAACTTTGTGGCTTGAACTTTTGCATTAATTACAACAGTTCGACCTGTTTTGAACCGAGTATCGCAAAGCAACGGAACGGTCCCAAATGCACCCAAACACTACAAAACAAAATAAAACATGAGTTTAGGGTCCAACGGGGTGGATCGGGTGCATTCGTTGCGAAAAATTTGGACACGACTTCGTGGCACGAACTTTTGCATTAATTTCACTAGTTCAGCCCATTTTGCACCGAGTTTCATGCAGTAACAAAATTGTCCCAAGTGCACCCAAACACTATGAAACGCACCAAAATATGAGTTTAGGATCAGATGGGGTGGATAGGGTGAATTTGTTGCAAAAAATTCTAACGCAACTTTCTGGCTTGAACTTTTGCATTAATTACAACAGTTGGGCCCTTTTTAAACCGAGTATCGTAAAGCAACGGAACAGACCCAAATGCACCCAACACTACGAAACAAAACCAAACATTATTTTAAGTTCCAATGCTGGTGGGCCAGTTGCATTCGTTGCGAAAAATTCGGACACGACTTCGTGCCATGAACATTTGCATTAATTGCACCAATTCAGCCCATTTTGCATCGAGTTTCATGCAGTAACGAAATGGTCCCAAATGCACCCAAACACTATGAAACGCACCAAAAAAGAGTTTAGGATCAGATGGCATGGATAGGGTGGATTTGTTGCAAAAAATTCTAACGCAACTTTGTGGCTTGAACTTTTACATTAATTACAACAGTTTGGCCAGTTTTGAACTGAGTATCGTAAAGCATCAGAACAGACCCAAATGCACCCAACACTACGAAACAAAACCAAACATTATTTTAAGTTCCAATGCTGGTGGGCCAGTTGCATTCGTTGCGAAAAATTCGGACACGACTTCGTGCCATGAAAATTTGCATTAATTGCACCAATTCATCCCATTTTGCATGGAGTTTCATGCAGTAACGAAATGGTCCCAAATGCACCCAAACACTATGAAACGCATCAAAACAAGAGTTTAGGATCAGATGGCGTGGATAGGGTGGATTTGTTGCAAAAAATTCTAAGGCAACTTTGTGGCTTGAACTTTTACATTAATTACAACAGTTTGGCCCGTTTTGAACTGAGTATCGTAAAGCAACAGAACAGACCCAAATGCACCCAAACACTACGAAACAAAACAAAACATTGAGTTTATGGTCCAATGGGGTGGATCAGGTGAATCCATTATGAAAACATTGGACACGACTTCATGGCACGAACTTTTGCATTAATTGGACCATTTTCAGCTCATTTTGCACCGAGTTTCATGTAGTAATGACATGGTCCCAAATGCAGCCAAACACTATAAAACGCAACAAAGGATGAGTTTGGGGTCCAATGGGGTGCGTTTGGGTGCGTTTGTTGTGAAAACATCTGACGCGACTTTGTGGCACGACCTTTTGCATTAGTTGCACCAGTTCCGCCCATTTTGCACCGAGTTTCATGTGGTAACGAAATGGTCCCCAATGCACCCAAACACTATGAAACGCATCAAAACAAGAGTTTAGGATCAGATGGCGTGGATAGGGTGGATTTGTTGCAAAAAATTCTAACGCAACTTTGTGGCTTGAACTTTTACATTAATTACAACAGTTTGGCCCGTTTTGAACTGAGTATCGTAAAGCAACAGAACAGACCCAAATGCACCCAAACACTATGAAACAAAACAAAACATGAGTTTATGGTCCAATGGGGTGGATCTGGTGAATCCATTATGAAAACTTTGGACACGACTCCATGGCACGAACTTTTGCATTAATTGGACCATTTTCAGCTCATTTTGCACCGAGTTTCATGCAGTAATGACATGGTCCCAAATGCAGCCAAACACTATAAAACGCAACAAAGGATGAGTTTGGGGTCCAATGGGGTGCATTTGGGTGCGTTTGTTGTGAAAACATCTGACGCGACTTTGTGGCACGAACTTTTGCATTAATTGCACCAGTTCAGCCCATTTTGCACCGAGTTTCATGTGGTAACGAAATGGTCCCCAATGCACCCAAATACTATGAAACGCACCAAAACAAGAGTTTAGGATCAGATGGCGTGGATAGGGTGGATCTGTTGCAAAAAATTCTAACGCAACTTTGTGTCTTTAACTTTTACATTAATTACAACAGTTTGGCCCAGTTTTGAACTGAGTATCGTAAAGCAACAGAACAGACCCAAATGCACCCAAACACTACGAAACAAAACAAAACATGAGTTTATGGTCCAATGGGGTGGATCAGGTGAATCCATTATGAAAACTTTGGACACGACTTCATGGCACGAACTTTGGCATTAATTGGACCATTTTCAGCTCATTTTGCACCGAGTTTCATGCAGTAATGACATGGTCCCAAATGCACCCAAACACTACGAAACACAACAAAAGATGAGTTTGGGGTCCAATAGGGTGCGTTTGTTGTGAAAACATCTGACGCGACTTTGTGGCACGAACTTTTGCATTAATTGCACCAGTTCCGCCCATTTTGCACCGAGTTTCATGTGGTAACAAAATGGTCACAAATGTCCCCAAACACTATGAAATGCACCAAAACATTAGTTTAGGATCAGATGCCGTGGATTGGGTGGATTTTTTGCAAAAAATTCTATTGCAAGTTTGTGGCTTGAACTTTTGCATTAATTACAACAGTTGGGCCCGTTTTGAAACGAGTATCGTAAAGCAACGGAACGGTCCCAAATGCACTCAAACACTACGAAACAAAACAAAACATGATTTTAGGTTCCAATGGGGGTGGGTCACTTGCATTCGTTGCGAAAAATATTGGACACGACTTCGTGTTATGAACTTTTGCATTAATTGCACCAGTTCAGCCCATTTCGCACCGAGTTTCATGCAGGAACGAAATGGTCCCAAATGCACCCAAACACTACGAAACGTAACAAAAGTTGAGTTTGAGGTCCAATGGGGTGGATCAGGTGCATTCGTTGCAAAAACTTCCGACGCAAGTTCGTGGCACGATATTTTGAATTAATTGGACCATTTCAGCCCATTTTGCACAGAGTTTACTGCCTTAACAAAACAATTCCAAATGTACCCAAACACTAAGAAATGCAACAAAAGCTGAGTTTAGGTTCCAATGTGGTGGATTGGGTGCGTTCGTTGTGAAAACATCCGACGCGACTTTGTGGCACGAACTTTTGCATTAATCGCACCAGTTGAGCCCATTTTGCACCGAGTTTCGTGCAATAACGAAATGGTCCCAGATGCACCCAAACACTATGAAACGCAACAAAAGATGAGTCTGGGGTCCAATGGGGTCGATTTGGTGCGTTCGTTGTGAAAACATCAGACGCGACTTTGTGGCACGAACTTTTGCATTAATTGCACCAGTTCGGCAAATTTTGCACCGAGTTTACTGTCGTAACAAAATGCTCCCAAATGCCCCCAAACACTATGAAACACACCATAACATGAGTTTAGGATCAGATGATGTAGATTGGGCGGATTTATTGCAAAGAATTCTATTGCAACTTTGTGGCTTGAACTTTTACTTTAATTGCAATAGTTCGGCATGATTTGAACCGAGTATCGTAAAGCAACGCAACTGTCCCAAATGCACACAAACACTACGAAACAAAACAAAACATGATTTTAGGTTCCAATGGGGGTGGATCAGTTGCATTCGTTGCGAAAAATTTGGAAACGACATTGTGGCATGAACTTTTGCTTTAATTGCTCCAGTTCAGCCCATTTCGCACCGAGTTTCAAGCAGTAACGAAATGGTCCCAAATGCACCCAAACACTACGAAACGCAACAAAAGATGCGTCTGGGGTCCAATGGGGTCGATTGGGTGCGTTCGTTGTGAAAACATCAGACGCGACTTTGTAGCACGAACTTTTGCATTAATTGCCCCAGTTCGGCCAATTTTGCACCGAGTTTACTGTCGTAACAAAATGCTCCCAAATGCCCCCAAACACCATGAAACGCACCATAACATGAGTTTAGGATCAGGTGGCATGGATTGGGCAGATTTATTGCAATGAAATCTATTGCAACTTTGTGGCTTCAACTTTTACATTAATTGCAATAGTTCGGCATGATTTGAACCGAGTATCGTAAAGCAACGAAACGGTCCCAAATGCACTCAAACACTACGAAACAAAACAAAACATGATTTTAGGTACCAATGGGGGTGGGTCTGTTGCATTCGTTGCGAAAAATTCGGACACGACTACGTGGCACAAACTTTTGCATTAATTGCACCATTTCAGCTCATTTTACACCGAGTTTCATGCAGTAACGAAAAGGTCCCAAATGCACCCATCCACAATGAAGCACGACAATAGATTAGTTTAAGGTCCAATGGGGTGGATTGGGTGCGTTCGTTATGAAAACATCTAACACGACTTCGTGGCACAAACTTATGAATAAATTGCACCACATCAACCCATTTTGCACAGAGTTTCATGCAGTAACGAAATGGTCCCAAATGCACCCAAACACTATGAAATACACCAAAACATGGAGCAGATAGGGTGTATTTGTTGCAAAAAATTCTAACGCAACTTTGTGGCTTGAACTTTTGCATTAATTGCAACAGTTCGGCCCGTTTTGAGTTGAGTATCGTAAAGCAACAGAACAGACCCAAATGCACCCAAACACTTCGAAACACAACAAAACATGAGTTTAGGTTCAATGGGGTTGATCGGATGCATTCATTGTGACAAATTCAGACACGACTTCGTGGCCCAAACTTTTGCATTAATTGCACCATTTCAGCTCATTGTACACCGAGTTTGATGCAGTAACGAAATGGTCCCAAATGCACCAAACCACTATATAACACGACAATAGATTAGTTTAAGGTCCAATGGGGTGGATTGGGTGCGGTTCGTTATGAAAACATCTAACGCGACTTCGTGGCACGAACTTATGAATTAATTGCATCACTTCAATCCATTTTGCACCGAGTTTCATGCAGTAACGATATGGTTCCAAGTGCACCCAAACACTATGAAATGCATCAAAACATGGAGTGGGTAGGCTGGATTTGTTGCAAAAAATTCTAACGCAACTTTTAGCCATGAACGTTTGCATTTAATACAATAGTTCGGCCCGTTTTCAACCGAGTATCTTAAAGCAACAGAAAGGTCTGAAATGGTCCCAAACACTACGAAACGCAACAAAAGATGAGTTTGGGGTCCAATGGGGTGGATCGGGTGCATTCTTTGAGAAAAATTCGGACACGACTTCGTGGCATGAACTTAAGCATAATTGCACCAGTTCAGCCCATTTTACACGAGTTTCATGCAGTTACGAAATGGTCCCAAATGCACCCAAAACACTACGAAACGCAACAAAAGTTGAGTTTAGAGTCCAATGGTGTGGATCAGGTGCGTTCGTTGCGAAAACTTTCGACGCAACTTCTTGGCACGAACTTTTGCATTAATTGGACCAGTTCAGCCCATTTTGCACTGAATTTACTGCCGTAACAAAACAATCCCAAATGCACCCAAACACTACGAAACGCAACAAAAGTTGAATTTAGGGTCCAATGGGGTGGATCAGGTGCGTCCCTTGCGAAAACTTCCGACGCAACTTCGTGGCACGAACTTTTGCATTATTTGCACCAGTTCAGCCCATTTTGCACTGAGTTTACTACCGTAACAAACAATCCCAAATGCAACCAAACACTAAGAAATGCAACAAAAGATGAGTTTAGGGTCCAATGGGGTGGATAGGGTGCATTCGTTGTGAAAAACATTCGACGCGACTTCGTGGCACGAACTTTTGCATTAATCGCACCAATTCAGCACATTTTGCACCGAGTTTCGTGCAGTAACGAAATGGTCCCAAATGCACCCAAACACTATGAAACGCACCAAAACATGAGTTTAGGACCATATGGCGCGGATAGGGTGTATTTGTTGCAAAAAATTCTAACGCAACTTTGTGGCTTGAACTTTTGCATTAATTACAACAGTTTGGCCCGTTTTGAATCGAGTATCGTAAAGCAACAGAACAGACCCGAATGCACCCAAACACTTCGAAACACAACAAAACATGAGTTTAGGGTCCAATGGGGTGGATCGGGTGCATTCATTGCGACAAATTCGGACACGACTTCGTGGCACAAACTTTTGCATTAATTGCACCATTTCAGCTCATTTTACACCGAGTTTCATGCAGTAACGAAATGGTCCCAAATGCACCCAACCACTATGAAACACGACAATAGATTAGTTTAAGGTCCAATGGGGTGGATTGGGTGCGTTCGTTATGAAAACATCTAACGCGACTTCGTGGCACGAACTTATGAATAAATTGCACCACATCAACCCATTTTGCACCGAGTTTCATGCAGTAACGAAATGGTCCCAAATGCACCCAAACACTATGAAATACACCAAAACATGGAGTAGATAGGGTGGATTTGTTGCAAAAAATTCTAACGCAACTTTGTGGCTTGAACTTTTGCATTTATTACAATAGTTCGGCCCGTTTTCAACCGAGTATCGTAAAGCAACGGAACGGACCCAAATGCACCCAAACACTATGGAACAAAACAAAACATAAGTTTAGGGTCCAATGGGGTGGATCGGGTGCATTCTTTGCGAAAAATTCGGACACGACTTCGTGGCATGAACTTTTGCATTAATTGCACCAGTTCAGCCCATTTTACACCGAGTTTCATGCAGTAACGAAATGGTCCCAAATGCACCCAAACACTACGAAACGCAACAAAAGTTGAGTTTAGAGTCCAATGGTGTGGATCAGGTGCGTTCGTTGCGAAAACTTTCGACGCGACTTCTTGGCACGAACTTTTGCATTAATTGGACCAGTTCAGCCCATTTTGCACTGAATTTACTGCCGTAACAAAACAATCCCAAATGCACCCAAACACTACGAAACGCAACAAAAGTTGAATTTAGGGTCCAATGGGGTGGATCAGGTGCGTCCCTTGCGAAAACTTCCGACGCAACTTCGTGGCACGAACTTTTGCATTATTTGCACCAGTTCAGCCCATTTTGCACTGAGTTTACTACCGTAACAAACAATCCCAAATGCACCCAAACACTAAGAAATGCAACAAAAGATGAGTTTAGGGTCCAATGGGGTGGATTGGGTGCATTCGTTGTGAAAAACATCCGACGCGACTTCGTGGCACGAACTTTTGCATTAATCGCACCAGTTCAGCCCATTTTGCACCGAGTTTCGTGCAGTAACGAAATGGTCCCAAATGCACCCAAACACTATGAAACGCACCAAAACATGAGTTTAGGACCAGATGGCGCGGATAGGGTGGATTTGTTGCAAAAAAATTCTAACGCAACTTTGTGGCTTGAACTTTTGCATTAATTACAACAGTTTGGCCCGTTTTGAATCGAGTATCGTAAAGCAACAGAACAGACCCAAATGCACCCAAACACTTCGAAACACAACAAAACATGAGTTTAGGGTCCAATGGGGTGGATCGGGTGCATTCATTGCGACAAATTCGGACACGACTTCGTGGCACAAACTTTTGCATTAATTGCACCATTTCAGCTCATTTTACACCGAGTTTCATGCAGTAACGAAATGGTCCCAAATGCACCCAACCACTATGAAACACGACAATAGATTAGTTTAAGGTCCAATGGGGTGGATTGGGTGCGTTCGTTATGAAAACATCTAACGCGACTTCGTGGCACGAACTTATGAATAAATTGCACCACATCAACCCATTTTGCACCGAGTTTCATGCAGTAACGAAATGGTCCCAAATGCACCCAAACACTATGAAATACACCAAAACATGGAGTAGATAGGGTGGATTTGTTGCAAAAAATTCTAACGCAACTTTGTGGCTTGAACTTTTGCATTTATTACAATAGTTCGGCCCGTTTTCAACCGAGTATCGTAAAGCAACGGAACGGACCCAAATGCACCCAAACACTATGGAACAAAACAAAACATAAGTTTAGGGTCCAATGGGGTGGATCGGGTGCATTCTTTGCGAAAAATTCGGACACGACTTCGTGGCATGAACTTTTGCATTAATTGCACCAGTTCAGCCCATTTTACACCGAGTTTCATGCAGTAACGAAATGGTCCCAAATGCACCCAAACACTACGAAACGCAACAAAAGTTGAGTTTAGAGTCCAATGTTGTGGATCAGGTGCGTTCGTTGCGAAA
>NW_024376719.1:0-28694 GCF_016808335.1 Panicum virgatum
TTTTGCATTAATTGCAACCAGTTCACCTGTTTTGCCGAGTTTCATGCAGTTACGAAATGATCCCAAATGCAGCCAAACACTATGCAACACACCAAAACATGAGTTTAGGGTCCAATGTGGTGGATTGGCTGCGTTCGTTGTGAAAAATCCCGACTTTGTGGCACGAACTTTTGCATTAATTGCACCAATTGACCCCATTTTGCAACGAGTTTCATGCAGTTACGAAATGATCCCAAATGCTCCAAACATTGCAACACACCTTAGGGTCCATGGAGTGGATTGGGTGCGTTTGTTGCGAAAATCCCGAGTCACTTTGTGGCAACTTTTGCATTAATTGCACCAGTTGTCCATTTGCATCGTTTTTTCATGCAGTTACGAAAGATCCCAAATGCATCCAACACTATGCCACCAAAACATGAGTTTAGGGTCCAATGGGGATTGGTGCGTTCGTTTGCGAAAAATCCCCACGTAACTCCTCGAACTTTGCATTAATTGCACCAGTCACACTGTTTTCCGAGTTTCATGCAGTTACGAAACGATCCCAAATGCCCCAACACTATGCAACTCACCAAAACATGAGTTTAGGGTCCAATGTGGATTGGTGCGTTCGTTGCAAAAAATCCTGACGTGACCAGGCACCTGTTTTTCCGAGTTTCATGCAGTTACGAAACGATCCCAAATGCACCAAACACTATGCAACGGCAACATGAGTTTAGGGTCCAATGGTGGATTGGGTGCGCGTTGCAAAAATCCATGACTTTGTGCACGAACTTTTGCATTAATGCACCAGTCACCCTGTTTTGCATCGAGTTTCATGCAGAAACGATCCCAAATGCACCAACACTATGCAACGCACCAAACATGAGTTTAGGGTCCAATGGAGTGGATTGGGTGCGTTCGTTGTGAAAATCCCGACGTGACTTCGTGGCACGAACTTTTGCATTAATTGCACCATCCCATTTTTGCACGAGTTTCATGCAGTTACGAAATGATCCCAAATGCAGCCAACACTATGCAACGCACCTTAGGGTCCAATGGAGTGGATTGGGTGCGTTTGTTGCGAAAAATCCCGACGTGACTTCGTGGCATGAACTTTTGCATTAATTGCACCAGTTCACCTGTTTTGCACGAGTTTCATGCAGTTACGAAATGATCCCAAATGCACCAAACACAACACCAAAAACATGAGTTTAGGGTCCAATGGAGTGGATTGGGTGCGTTCGTTGCGAAAAATCCCGAGTGACTTTGTGGCACGAACTTTGCATTAATTGCACCATTGACCCATTTTTGCACCGAGTTTCATGCAGTTACGAAATGATCCCAAATGCATCCAACACTATGCAACCCCAAAACATGAGTTTAGGGTCCATGGAGTGGATTGGGTGCGTTGTTGAAAAATCCCGACGTGACTTCGTGGCAACTTTTGCATTAATTGCACCCAGTTCACCTGTTTTGCATCGAGTTTCATGCAGTTACGAAATGATCCCAAATGCCCAAACACTATGCAACGCCCAAAACATGAGTTTTAGGGTCCAATGGAGTGGATTGGGTGCGTTCGTGAAAAATCCTGAGTGACTTCGAGGCACCCTGTTTTTTCATCGAGTTTCATGCAGTTACGAAATGATCCCAAATGCATCCCAACACTATGCAACCAAAACATGAGTTTAGGTCCAATGGGTGCATTGGGTGCGTTCGTTGAAAAAATCCACTGACTGTCGAGCACCCTGTTTTCACGAGTTTCATGCAGTTACGAAACGATCCCAAATGCCCAAACACTATGCAACTCACCAAAACATGAGTTTAGGGTCCAACGGAGTGGATTGGGTGCGTTCGTTGCAAAAATCTGACGTGACTTCGAGGCACCCTGTTTTCATCGAGTTTCATGCAGTTACGAAACGATCCCAAATGCACCAAACACTATGCAACGGCGAAAACATGAGTTTAGGGTCCAATGGAGTGATTGGGTGCGTTCGTTGAAAAATCCGGACGTGACTTCGTGGCACGAACTTTTGCATTAATTGCACCAGTTCACCCTGTTTTGCATCGAGTTTCATGCAGTTACGAAATGATCCCAAATGCATCCAAACACTATGCAACGCACCAAAACATGAGTTTAGGGTCCAATGGATTGGTGCATTCGTTGTGAAAAATCCCGATGACTTCGTGGCACGAACTTTTGCATTAATTGCACCAGTTCACCCTGTTTTGCATCGAGTTTCATGCAGTTACGAAATGATCCCAAATGCAGCCCAACACTATGCAACGCACCAAAACATGAGTTTAGGGTCCAATGTGGTGGATTGGCTGCGTGTGAAAAATCCCGACGTACTTTGTGGCACGAACTTTTGCATTAATTGCACCAATTGACCCCATTTTGCAACGAGTTTCATGCAGTTACGAAATGATCCCAAATGCTGCCAAACACTATGCAACGCACCTTAGGGTCCAATGGAGTGGATTGGGTGCGTTTTGCGAAAAATCCACGTCAATTCGTGGCATGAACTTTTGCATTAATTGCACCAGTTCACCTTGTTTTGCATCGAGTTTCATGCAGTTACGAAATGATCCCAAATGTATCCAAATGCAACACACAAAACATGAGTTTAGGGTCCAATGGAGTGGATTGGGTGCGTTCGTTGCGAAAAATCCCGATAACTTTGTGGCACGAACTTTTGCATTAATTGCACCAGTTGACTTTGCACCGAGTTTCATGCAGTTACGAAACGATCCCAAATGCATCCCAACACTATGCAACCCCAAAACATGAGTTTAGGGTCCAATGGGCGATTGGATGCGTTCGTTGAAAAAATCCCACGTCACGCGTGGCACGAACTTTTGCATTAATTGCACCCAGTTCACACTGTTTTGCCGAGTTTCATGCAGTTACGAAACGATCCCAAATGCCCAAACACTATGCAACACACAAAACATGAGTTTAGGGTCCAATGGAGTGGATTGGGTGCGTTCGTTGCGAAAAATCCTGACGTGACTTCGGGCACCCTGTTTTTTCATCGAGTTTCATGCAGTTACGAAACGATCCCAAATGCTCCAAACACTATGCAACGCGAAAATGAGTTTAGGGTCCAATGGAGTGGATTGGGTGCGTTCGTTGCAAAAAATCCTGACGTGGCACTTTTGCATTCGCACCCTGTTTTTGCATCGAGTTTCATGCAGTTACGAAATGATCCCAAATGCACCAACACTATGCAAACCAAAACATGAGTTTAGGGTCCAATGGAGTGATTGGGTGCGTTCGTTGCGAAAAATCCGACGTGACTTCGTGGCACGAACTTTTGCATTAATTGCACCAGTCACCATTTTGCACCGAGTTTCATGCAGTTACGAAATGATCCCAAATGCACCAAACACTATGCAACGCACCAAAACATGAGTTTAGGGTCCAATGGGGATTGGGTGCGTTCGTTGTGAAAATCCCGATGTGACTTCGTGGCACGAACTTTTGCATTAATTGCACCATTCACCCTGTTTTTGCACCGAGTTTCATGCAGTTACGAAATGATCCCAAATGCACCAAACACTATGCAACGCACCAAAACATGAGTTTAGGGTCCAATGTGGTGGATTGGGTGCGTTCGTTGTGAAAAATCCGACGTGACTTTGTGGCACGAACTTTTGCATTAATTGCACCAATTCCCCATTTTGCAACGAGTTTCATGCAGTTACGAAATGATCCCAAATGCTGCCAAACACTATGCAACACACCTTAGGGTCCAATGGAGTGGATTGGGTGCGTTCGTTGCGAAAAATCCCGACGTACTTCGTGGCACGAACTTTTGCATTAATTGCACCATTCACCCTTGTTTTGCATCGAGTTTCATGCAGTTACGAAATGATCCCAAATGTATCCAATATGCAACACCAAAACATGAGTTTAGGGTCCAATGGAGTGGATTGGGTGCGTTCGTTGCGAAAAATCCCGACGTAACTTTGTGGCACGAACTTTTGCATTAATTGCACCAGTTCACTGTTTTGCACCGAGTTTCATGCAGTTACGAAATGATCCCAAATGCATCCAACACTATGCACACCAAAACATGAGTTTAGGGTCCAATGGGATTGGATGCATTCGAGAAAAATCCCGACGTACTTTGTGGCACGAACTTTTGCATTAATTGCACCAGTTCACACTGTTTTGCCGAGTTTCATGCAGTTACGAAACGATCCCAAATGCCCAAACACTATGCAACGCACCAAAACATGAGTTTAGGGTCCAACGTGGATTGGGTGCGTTCGTTGCAAAAAATCCTGACGTGACTTCGAGGCACCCGTTTTTAATCGAGTTTCATGCAGTTACGAAACCCCAAATGCATCCAAACACTATGCAACGAAAACATGAGTTTAGGGTCCAATGGAGTGGATTGGGTGCGTTCGTTGCGAAAAATCCGACGTGACTTCGTGGCACGAACTTTTGCATTAATTGCACCAGTCACCCTATTTTGCATCGAGTTTCATGCAGTTACGAAATGATCCCAAATGCATCCCAACACTATGCAACGCACCAAAACATGAGTTTTGGGTCCAATGGGCGATTGGGTGCATTTGAAAAATCCCGATGTGACTTCGTGGCATGAACTTTTGCATTAATTGCACCAGTTCACCCTGTTTTGCACCGAGTTTCATGCAGTTACGAAATGATCCCAAATGCAGCCAAACACTATGCAACGCACCAAAACATGAGTTTAGGGTCCAATGTGGTGGATTGGCTGCGTTCGTTGTGAAAAATCCCGACGTGACTTTGTGGCACGAACTTTTGCATTAATTGCACCAATTGACCCCATTTTGCATCGAGTTTCATGCAGTTACGAAATGATCCCAAATGCCAAACACTATACAACACACCTTAGGGTCCAATGGAGTGGATTGGGTGCGTTTGTTGCGAAAAAATCCGACGTGACTTCGTGGCATGAACTTTTGCATTAATTGCACCAGTTCACCTTGTTTTGCATCGAGTTTCATGCAGTTACGAAATGATCCCAAATGTATCCAAATATGACGCAACACAACAAACATGAGTTTAGGGTCCAATGGAGTGGATTGGGTGCGTTCGTTGCGAAAAATCCCGAGTACTTTGGGGCACGAACTTTTGCATTAATTGCACCAGACCCTTTTTGCACCGAGTTTCATGCAGTTACGAAACGATCCCAAATGCATCCCAACACTATGCAATGCCCCAAAACATGAGTTTAGGGTCCAATGGGGTGGATTGGATGCGTTCGTTGAGAAAATCCCCACGACGTCGTGGCTCGAACTTTTGCATTAATTGCACCAGTTCACATTTTTGTACGAGTTTCATGCAGTTAAACGATCCCAAATGCCCAAACACTATGCAACTCACCAAAACATGAGTTTAGGGTCCAACGGAGTGGATTGGGTGCGTTGCAAAAAATCCTGACGTGACTTCGAGCACCCTGTTTTCATCGAGTTTCATGCAGTTTAAACGATCCCAAATGCACCAAAACACTATGCAACGGCGAAAACATGAGTTTAGGGTCCAATGGAGTGGATTGGGTGCGTTCGTTGCGAAAAATCCGACGTGACTTCGTGGCACGAACTTTTGCATTAATTGCACCAGTCACCCTATTTTGCATCGAGTTTCATGCAGTTACGAAATGATCCCAAATGCATCCCAACACTATGCAACGCACCAAAACATGAGTTTAGGGTCCAATGGAGTGGATTGGGTGCATTCGTTGGGAAAATCCCGACTTCGTGGCACGAACTTTGCATTAATTGCACCAGTTCACCCTGTTTTGCACGAGTTTCATGCAGTTACGAAATGATCCCAAATGCTCCCAACACTATGCAACCACCAAAACATGAGTTTAGGGTCCAATGGGTGGATTGGATGCGTTCGTTGCAAAAATCCACGTGACTTCGTGGCATGGACTTTTGCATTAATTGCACAGTTGACCCGTTTGCAACGAGTTTCATGCAGTTACGAAATGATCCCAAATGCGCCAAACACTATGCAACTCACAAAACATGAGTTTGGGTCCATGGAGTGGATTGGGTGCGTTCGTTGCGAAAAATCCCGACGTCTCGTGGCACGAACTTTTGCATTAATTCACAGTTCACCTTTTTGCATCGAGTTTCATGCAGTTAGGAAATGATCCCAAATGCATCAAACACTATGCAACACCAAAACATGAGTTTAGGGTCCAATGGAGTGGATTGGGTGCGTTCGTTGCGAAAAATCGACGTACTTGGCACGAACTTTTGCATTAATTGCACCAGTTCACTGTTTTGCATCGAGTTTCATGCAGTTACGAAATGATCCCAAATGCATCCAACACTATGCAACCACCAAAACATGAGTTTAGGGTCCAATGGGTGGATTGGGTGCGTTCGTTGCGAAAAAATCCCACGTGACTTCGTGGCACGAACTTTTGCATTAATTGCACCAGTTCACCCTGTTTTGCACCGAGTTTCATGCAGTTACGAAATGATCCCAAATGCACCAAACACTATGCAACACCCAAAACATGAGTTTAGGGTCCAATGGTGGATTGGCTGCGTTCGTTGTGAAAAATCCCGACGTGACTTTGTGGCACGAATTTTGCATTTGCACCAATTGACCCCATTTTGCACGAGTTTCATGCAGTTACGAAATGATCCCAAATGCTGCAAACACTGCAACGCACATTAGGGTCCAATGGAGTGGATTGGGTGCGTTGTTGCGAAAAATCCGACGTCATTCGTGGCATGAACTTTTGCATTATTTGCACCATTCACCTTGTTTTGCATCGAGTTTCATGCAGTTACGAAATGATCCCAAATGTATCCAAATATATGCAACACAACAAAACATGAGTTTAGGGTCCAATGGGTGGATTGGGTGCGTTCGTTGTGAAAAATCCCGAGTACTTTGTGGCACTTTTGCATTTTGCATTAATTGCACCAGTTCTCCATTTTGCAGAGTTTCATGCAGTTACGAAATGATCCCAAATGCATCCCAACACTATGCAACCCCAAAACATGAGTTTAGGTCCAATGGGGGATTGGATGCATTCGTTTGAAAAATCCCCACGTCACTCGTGGCTCGAACTTTTGCATTAATTGCACCAGTTCACATTTTGTACCGAGTTTCATGCAGTTACGAAATGATCCCAAATGCCCCAAACACTATGCAACTCACCAAACATGAGTTTAGGGTCCAACGGTGTGGATTGGGTGCGTTCGTTGCAAAAATCCTGACGTGACTTCGAGGCACCCTGTTTTAATCGAGTTTCATGCAGTTATGAAACGATCCCAAATGCACCAAACACTATGCAACGAAACATGAGTTTAGGGTCCAATGGAGTGGATTGGGTGCGTTCGTTGCGAAAAATCCGGATGTACTTCGTGGCACGAACTTTTGCATTAATTGCACCAGTCACCCTATTTTGCATCGAGTTTCATGCAGTTACGAAATGATCCCAAATGCATCCCAACACTATGCAACGCACCAAAACATGAGTTTGTCCAATGGGGCAGATTGGGTGCATTTGTTGTGAAAATCCCGATGTGACTTCGTGGCATGAACTTTTGCATTAATTGCACCAGTTCACCCTGTTTTGCACCGAGTTTCATGCAGTTACGAAATGATCCCAAATGCAGCCAAACACTATGCAACGCACCAAAACATGAGTTTAGGGTCCAATGTGGTGGATTGGCTGCGTTCGTTGTGAAAATCCCGACGTGACTTTGTGGCACGAACTTTTGCATTAATTGCAACCAATTGACCCCATTTTGCAACGAGTTTCATGCAGTTACGAAATGATCCCAAATGCTGCCAAACACTATACAACACACCTTAGGGTCCAATGGAGTGGATTGGGTGCGTTTGTTGCGAAAAATCCCGACGTCACTTCGTAGCATGAACTTTTGCATTAATTGCACCAGTTCACCTTGTTTTGCATCTAGTTTCATGCAGTTACGAAATGATCCCAAATGTATCCAAATATGACGCAACACAACAAAACATGAGTTTAGGGTCCAATGGAGTGGATTGGGTGCGTTCGTTGCGAAAAATCCCGAGTAACTTTGGGGCACGAACTTTTGCATTAATTGCACCAGTTGACTCCATTTGCACCGAGTTTCATGCAGTTACGAAACGATCCCAAATGCATCCCAACACTATGCAATGCCCCAAAACATGAGTTTAGGGTCCAATGGGGCGGATTGGATGCATTCGTTGAGAAAAATCCCCACGTCACGTCGTGGCTCGAACTTTTGCATTAATTGCACCAGTTCACACTGTTTTGTACCGAGTTTCATATGCAGTTACGAAACGATCCCAAATGGACCCAAACACTATGCAACTCACCAAAACATGAGTTTAGGGTCCAACGGAGTGGATTGGGTGCGTTCGTTGCAAAAAATCCTGACGTGACTTCGAGGCACCCTGTTTTTCATCGAGTTTCATGCAGTTATGAAACGATCCCAAATGCACCAAAACACTATGCAACGGGCGAAAACATGATTTTAGGGTCCAATGGAGTGGATTGGGTGCGTTCGTTGCGAAAAATCCAGACGTGACTTCGTGGCACGAACTTTTGCATTAATTGCACCAGGTCACCCTATTTTGCATCGAATTTCATGCAGTTACGAAATGATCCCAAATGCATCCCAACACTATGCAACGCACCAAAACATGAGTTTAGGGTCCAATGGAGTGGATTGGGTGCATTCGTTGGGAAAATTCCCGATGGGACTTCGCGGCACGATCTTTTGCATTAATTGCACCAGTTCACCCTGTTTTGCATCGAGTTTCATGCAGTTACGAAATGATCCCAAATGCATCCCAACACTATGCAACGCACCAAAACATGAGTTTAGTGTCCAATGGGGCGGATTGGATGCGTTCGTTGCGAAAAAATCCAGATGTGACTTCGTGGCATGGACTTTTGCATTAATTGCAACAGTTGATCCCGTTTTGCAACGAGATTCATGCAGTTACGAAATGATCCCAAACGCAGCCAAACACTATGCAAACTCACCAAAACATGAGTTTGGGGTCCCATGGGTTGGATTGGGTGCGTTCGTTGAGAAAAATCCCGATGTGACATCGTGGCACGAACTTTTGCATTAATTTTACCAGTTGACCCCGTTTTTGCGTTGAGTTTCATGCAGTTAGGAAACGATCCCAAATGCACTCAAACACTATGCAATGCACCAAAACATGAGTTTAGGGTCCAATTTAGTGGATTGGGTGAGTTTGTTGCGAAAAATGTCGACGTCACTTCATGGCACGAACTTTTGCATTAATTGCACCAGTTCAATCTGTTTTGCATCGAGTTTCATGCAGTTATGAAATGATCCTAAATGCATCCAAACACTATGCAACACACCAAAACATGAGTTTAGGGTTTAATGGAGTGGATAGGGTGCGTTCGTTGCGAAAAATCCCTACGTGACTTCGTGGCACGAACTATTGCATTAATTGCACCAGGTCACCCTGTTTTGCATCGAGTTTCATGCAGTTACGAAATGATCCCAAATGCATCACAACACTATGCAACACACCAAAACATGAGTTTAGGGTCCAATGTGGTGGATTGGCTGCGTTCGTTGTGAAAAATCCCGACGTGACTTTGTGGCACGAATTTTTGCATTAATTGCACCAATTGACCCCCATTTTGCAACGAGTTTCATGCAGTTACGAAATGATCCCAAATGCTGTCAAACACTATGCAACGCACATAGGGTCCAATGGAGTGGATTGGGTGCGTTTGTTGCGAAAAATCCAGACGTCAATTAGTGGCATGAACTTTTGCATTAATTGCACCAGTTCACCTTGTTTTGCATCGAGTTTCATGCAGTTACGAAATGATCCCAAATGTATCCAAATATGAGCAACACAACAAAACATGAGTTTAGGGTCCAATGGAGTGGATTGGATGCGTTCGTTGTGAAAAATCCCGAGTAACTTTGTGGCACGAACTTTTGCATTAATTGCACCAGTTGACTCCATTTGCACCGAGTTTCATGCAGTTACGAAACGATCCCAAATGCATCCCAACACTATGCAATGCCCCAAAACATGAGTTTAGGGTCCAATGGGGCGGATTGGATGCGTTCGTTGAGAAAAATCCCCACGTCACGTCGTGGCTCGAACTTTTGCATTAATTGCACCAGTTCACACTGTTTTGTACCGAGTTTCATGCAGTTACGAAACGATCCCAAATGGACCCAAACACTATGCAACTCACCAAAACATGAGTTTAGGGTCCAACGGAGTGGATTGGGTGCGTTCGTTGCAAAAAATCCTGACGTGACTTCGAGGCACCCTGTTTTTCATCGAGTTTCATGCAGTTATCAAACGATCCCAAATGCACCAAAACACTATGCAACGGGCGAAAACATGAGTTCAGGGTCCAATGGAGTGGATTGGGTGCGTTCGTTGCGAAAAATCCGGACGTGACTTCGTGGCACGAACCTTTTGCATTAATTGCACCAGGTCACCCTATTTTGCATCGAGTTTCATGCAGTTACGAAATGATCCCAAATGCATCCCAACACTATGCAACGCCACCAAAACATGAGTTTAGGGTCTAATGGGGCAGATTGGGTGCATTTGTTGTGAAAAATCCCGATGTGACTTCGTGGCATGAACTTTTGCATTAATTGCACCAGTTCACCCTGTTTTGGACCGAGTTTCATGCAGTTACGAAATGATCCCAAATGCAGCCAAACACTATGCAACGCACCAAAACATGAGTTTAGGGTCCAATGTGGTGGATTGGCTGCGTTCGTTGTGAAAAATCCCGACGTGACTTTGTGGCACGAACTTTTGCATTAATTGCACCAATTGACCCCATTTTGTAACGAGTTTCATGCAGTTACGAAATGATCCCAAATGTATCCAAATATGACGCAACACAACAAAACATGAGTTTAGGGTCCAATGTGGTGGATTGGCTGCGTTCGTTGTGAAAAATCCCGACGTGACTTTGTGGCACGAACTTTTGCATTAATTGCACAATTGACCCCATTTGCAATGAGTTTCATGCAGTAACGAAATGATCCCAAATGCTGCCAAACACTATACAACACACCTTAGGGTCCAATGGAGTGGATTGGGTACATTTGTTGCGAAAATCCCGACGTCACTTCGTAGCATGAACTTTTGCATTAATTGCACCAGTTCACCTTGTTTTGCATCTAGTTTCATGCAGTTACGAAATGATCCCAAATGTATCCAAATATGACGCAACACAACAAAACATGAGTTTAGGGTCCAATGGAGTGGATTGGGTGCGTTCGTTGCGAAAAATCCCGAGTAACTTTGTGGCACGAACTTTTGCATTAATTGCACCAGTTCACCCTGTTTTGCACCGAGTTTCATGCAGTTACGAAATGATCCCAAATGCAGCCAAACACTATGCAACGCACCAAAACATGAGTTTAGGGTCCAATGTGGTGGATTGGCTGCGTTCGTTGTGAAAAATCCCGACGTGACTTTGTGGCACGAACTTTTGCATTAATTGCACCAATTGACCCCATTTTGCAACGAGTTTCATGCAGTAACGAAATGATCCCAAATGCTGCCAAACACTATACAACACACCTTAGGGTCCAATGGAGTGGATTGGGTACATTTGTTGCGAAAAATCCCGACGTCACTTCGTAGCATGAACTTTTGCATTAATTGCACCAGTTCACCTTGTTTTGCATCTAGTTTCATGCAGTTCCGAAATGATCCCAAATGTATCCAAATATGACGCAACACAACAAAACATGAGTTTAGGGTCCAATGGAGTGGATTGGGTGCGTTCGTTGCGAAAAATCCGAGTAACTTTGTGGCACGAACTTTTGCATTAATTGCACCAGTTGACTCCATTTGCACCGAGTTTCATGCAGTTACGAAATGATCCCAAATGCATGCCAACACTATGCAATGCCCCAAAACATGAGTTTAGGGTCCAATGGGGCGGATTGGATGCATTCGTTGAGAAAAATCCCCACGTCACGTCGTGGCTCGAACTTTTGCATTAATTGCACCAGTTCACACTGTTTTGTACCGAGTTTCATGCAGTTACGAAACGATCCCAAATGGACCCAAACACTATGCAACTCACCAAAACATGAGTTTAGGGTCCAACGGAGTGGATTGGGTGCGTTCGTTGCAAAAATCCTGACGTGACTTCGAGGCACCCTGTTTTTCATCGAGTTTCATGCAGTTATGAAACGATCCCAAATGCACCAAAACACTATGCAACGGGCGAAAACATGAGTTTAGGGTCCAATGGAGTGGAATAGGTGCGTTCGTTGCGAAAAAATCCGGACGTGACTTCGTGGCACGAACTTTTGCATTAATTGCACCAGGTCACCCTATTTTGCATTGAGTTTCATGCAGTTACGAAATGATCCCAAATGCATCCCAGCACTATGCAACGCACCAAAACATGAGTTTTGGGTCCAATGGGGCAGATTGGGTGCATTTGTTGTGAAAATCCCGATGTGACTTCGTGGCATGAACTTTTGCATTAATTGCACCAGTTCACCCTGTTTGCACCGAGTTTCATGCAGTTACGAAATGATCCCAAATGCAGCCAAACACTATGCAACGCACCAAAACATGAGTTTAGGGTCCAATGTGGTGGATTGGCTGCGTTCGTTGTGAAAAATCCCGACGTGACTTTGTGGCACGAACTTTTGCATTAATTGCACCAATTGACCCCATTTTGCAACGAGTTTCATGCAGTAACGAAATGATCCCAAATGCAGCCAAACACTATACAACACACCTTAGGGTCCAATGGAGTGGATTGGGTACGTTTGTTGCGAAAAATCCCGACGTCACTTCGTAGCATGAACTTTTGCATTAATTGCACCAGTTCACCTTGTTTTGCATCTAGTTTCATGCAGTTACGAAATGATCCCAAATGTATCCAAATATGACGCAACACAACAAAACATGAGTTTAGGGTCCAATGGAGTGGTTTTGGGAGCGTTCGTTGCGAAAAATCCGGATGTGACTTCGTGGCACGAACTTTTGCAATAATTGCACCAGGTCACCCTATTTTGCATCGAGTTTCATGCAGTTACGAAATGATCCCAAATGCATCCCAACACTATGCAACGCACCAAAACATGAGTTTTGGGTCCAATGGGGCAGATTGGGTGCATTTGTTGTGAAAAAATCCCGATGTGACTTCGTGGCATGAACTTTTGCATTAATTGCACCAGTTCACCCTGTTTTGCACCGAGTTTCATGCAGATACGAAATGATCCCAAATGCAGCCAAACACTATGCAACGCACCAAAACATGAGTCTAGGGTCCAATGTGGTGGATTGGCTGCGTTCGTTGTGAAAAATCCCGACGTGACTTTGTGGCACGAACTTTTGCATTAATTGCACCAATTGACCCCATTTTGCAACGAGTTTCATGCAGTAACGAAATGATCCCAAATGCTGCCAAACACTATACAACACACCTTAGGGTCCAATGGAGTGGATTGGGTACGTTTGTTGCGAAAAATCCCGACGTCACTTCGTAGCTTGAACTTTTGCATTAATTGCACCAGTTCACCTTGTTTTGCATCTAGTTTCATGCAGTTACGAAATGATCCCAAATGTATCCAAATATGACGCAACACAACAAAACATGAGTTTAGGGTCCAATGGAGTGGATTGGGTGCGTTCGTTGCGAAAAATCCCGAGTAACTTTGTGGCACGAACTTTTGCATTAATTGCACCAGTTGACTCCATTTGCACCGAGTTTCATGCAGTTACGAAACGATCCCAAATGCATCCCAACACTATGCAATGCCCCAAAACATGAGTTTAGGGTCCAATGGGGCGGATTGGATGCATTCATTGAGAAAAATCCCCACGTCACGTCGTGGCTCGAACTTTTGCATTAATTGCACCAGTTCACACTGTTTTGTACCGAGTTTCATGCAGTTACGAAACGATCCCAAATGGACCCAAACACTATGCAACTCACCAAAACATGAGTTTAGGGTCCAACGGTGTGGATTGGGTGCGTTCGTTGCAAAAATCCTGACGTGACTTCGAGGCACCCTGTTTTTCATCGAGTTTCATGCAGTTATGAAACGATCCCAAATGCACCAAAACACTATGCAACGGGCGAAAACATGAGTTTAGGGTCCAATGGAGTGGAATAGGTGCGTTCGTTGCGAAAAATCCGGACGTGACTTCGTGGCACGAACTTTTGCATTAATTGCACCAGGTCACCCTATTTTGCATTGAGTTTCATGCAGTTACGAAATGATCCCAAATGCATCCCAGCACTATGCAACGCACCAAAACATGAGTTTTGGGTCCAATGGGGCAGATTGGGTGCATTTGTTGTGAAAAATCCCGATGTGACTTCGTGGCATGAACTTTTGCATTAATTGCACCAGTTCACCCTGTTTTGCACCGAGTTTCATGCAGTTACGAAATGATCCCAAATGCAGCCAAACACTATGCAACGCACCAAAACATGAGTTTAGGGTCCAATGTGGTGGATTGGCTGCGTTCGTTGTGAAAAATCCCGACGTGACTTTGTGGCACGAACTTTTGCATTAATTGCACCAATTGACCCCATTTTGCAACGAGTTTCATGCAGTAACGAAATGATCCCAAATGCAGCCAAACACTATACAACACACCTTAGGGTCCAATGGAGTGGATTGGGTACGTTTGTTGCGAAAAATCCCGACGTCACTTCGTAGCATGAACTTTTGCATTAATTGCACCAGTTCACCTTGTTTTGCATCTAGTTTCATGCAGTTACGAAATGATCCCAAATGTATCCAAATATGACGCAACACAACAAAACATGAGTTTAGGGTCCAATGGAGTGGTTTGGGAGCGTTCGTTGCGAAAAATCCGGATGTGACTTCGTGGCACGAACTTTTGCAATAATTGCACCAGGTCACCCTATTTTGCATCGAGTTTCATGCAGTTACGAAATGATCCCAAATGCATCCCAACACTATGCAACGCACCAAAACATGAGTTTTGGGTCCAATGGGGCAGATTGGGTGCATTTGTTGTGAAAAATCCCGATGTGACTTCGTGGCATGAACTTTTGCATTAATTGCACCAGTTCACCCTGTTTTGCACCGAGTTTCATGCAGATACGAAATGATCCCAAATGCAGCCAAACACTATGCAACGCACCAAAACATGAGTCTAGGGTCCAATGTGGTGGATTGGCTGCGTTCGTTGTGAAAAATCCCGACGTGACTTTGTGGCACGAACTTTTGCATTAATTGCACCAATTGACCCCATTTTGCAACGAGTTTCATGCAGTAACGAAATGATCCCAAATGCTGCCAAACACTATACAACACACCTTAGGGTCCAATGGAGTGGATTGGGTACGTTTGTTGCGAAAAAATCCCGACGTCACTTCGTAGCTTGAACTTTTGCATTAATTGCACCAGTTCACCTTGTTTTGCATCTAGTTTCATGCAGTTACGAAATGATCCCAAATCTATCCAAATATGACGCAACACAACAAAACATGAGTTTAGGGTCCAATGGAGTGGATTGGGTGCGTTCGTTGCGAAAAATCCCGAGTAACTTTGTGGCACGAACTTTTGCATTAATTGCACCAGTTGACTCCATTTGCACCGAGTTTCATGCAGTTACGAAACGATCCCAAATGCATCCCAACACTATGCAATGCCCCAAAACATGAGTTTAGGGTCCAATGGGGCGGATTGGATGCATTCATTGAGAAAAATCCCCACGTCACGTCGTGGCTCGAACTTTTGCATTAATTGCACCAGTTCACACTGTTTTGTACCGAGTTTCATGCAGTTACGAAACGATCCCAAATGGACCCAAACACTATGCAACTCACCAAAACATGAGTTTAGGGTCCAACGGTGTGGATTGGGTGCGTTCGTTGCAAAAATCCTGACGTGACTTCGAGGCACCCTGTTTTTCATCGAGTTTCATGCAGTTATGAAACGATCCCAAATGCACCAAAACACTATGCAACGGGCGAAAACATGAGTTTAGGGTCCAATGGAGTGGATTGGGTGCGTTCGTTGCGAAAAATCCGGACGTGACTTCGTGGCACGAACCTTTTGCATTAATTGCACCAGGTCACCCTATTTTGCATCGAGTTTCATGCAGTTACGAAATGATCCCAAATGCATCCCAACACTATGCAACGCACCAAAACATGAGTTTAGGGTCTAATGGGGCAGATTGGGTGCATTTGTTGTGAAAAATCCCGATGTGACTTCGTGGCATGAACTTTTGCATTAATTGCACCAGTTCACCCTGTTTTGCACCGAGTTTCATGCAGTTACGAAATGATCCCAAATGCAGCCAAACACTATGCAACACACCAAAACATGAGTTTAGGGTCCAATGTGGTGGATTGGCTGCGTTCGTTGTGAAAAATCCCGACGTGACTTTGTGGCACGAACTTTTGCATTAATTGCACCAATTGACCCCATTTTGTAACGAGTTTCATGCAGTTACGAAATGATCCCAAATGTATCCAAATATGACGCAACACAACAAAACATGAGTTTAGGGTCCAATGTGGTGGATTGGCTGCGTTCGTTGTGAAAAATCCCGACGTGACTTTGTGGCACGAACTTTTGCATTAATTGCACCAATTGACCCCATTTTGCAATGAGTTTCATGCAGTAACGAAATGATCCCAAATGCTGCCAAACACTATACAACACACCTTAGGGTCCAATGGAGTGGATTGGGTACATTTGTTGCGAAAAATCCCGACGTCACTTCGTAGCATGAACTTTTGCATTAATTGCACCAATTGACCCCATTTTGTAACGAGTTTCATGCAGTTACGAAATGATCCCAAATGTATCCAAATATGACGCAACACAACAAAACATGAGTTTAGGGTCCAATGGAGTGGATTGGGTGCGTTCATTGCGAAAAATCCCGAGTAACTTTGTGGCACGAACTTTTGCATTAATTGCACCAGTTCACCCTGTTTTGCACCGAGTTTCATGCAGTTACGAAATGATCCCAAATGCAGCCAAACACTATGCAACGCACCAAAACATGAGTTTAGGGTCCAATGTGGTGGATTGGCTGCGTTCGTTGTGAAAAATCCCGACGTGACTTTGTGGCACGAACTTTTGCATTAATTGCACCAATTGACCCCATTTTGCAACGAGTTTCATGCAGTAACGAAATGATCCCAAATGCTGCCAAACACTATACAACACACCTTAGGGTCCAATGGAGTGGATTGGGTACATTTGTTGCGAAAAATCCCGACGTCACTTCGTAGCATGAACTTTTGCATTAATTGCACCAGTTCACCTTGTTTTGCATCTAGTTTCATGCAGTTCCGAA
The DNA here is from genome assembly GCF_016808335.1 of Panicum virgatum. Classification (NCBI taxonomy): domain Eukaryota; kingdom Viridiplantae; phylum Streptophyta; class Magnoliopsida; order Poales; family Poaceae; genus Panicum; species Panicum virgatum. The sequence goes on from NW_024376719.1 coordinate 17,312, forward strand.
ATGATCCCAAATGTATCCAAATATGACGCAACACAACAAAACATGAGTTTAGGGTCCAATGGAGTGGATTGGGTGCGTTCGTTGCGAAAAATCCCGAGTAACTTTGTGGCACGAACTTTTGCATTAATTGCACCAGTTGACTCCATTTGCACCGAGTTTCATGCAGTTACGAAATGATCCCAAATGCATCCCAACACTATGCAATGCCCCAAAACATGAGTTTAGGGTCCAATGGGGCGGATTGGATGCATTCGTTGAGAAAAATCCCCACGTCACGTCGTGGCTCGAACTTTTGCATTAATTGCACCAGTTCACACTGTTTTGTACCGAGTTTCATGCAGTTACGAAACGATCCCAAATGGACCCAAACACTATGCAACTCACCAAAACATGAGTTTAGGGTCCAACGGAGTGGATTGGGTGCGTTCGTTGCAAAAATCCTGACGTGACTTCGAGGCACCCTGTTTTTCATCGAGTTTCATGCAGTTATGAAACGATCCCAAATGCACCAAAACACTATGCAACGGGCGAAAACATGAGTTTAGGGTCCAATGGAGTGGAATAGGTGCGTTCGTTGCGAAAAATCCGGACGTGACTTCGTGGCACGAACTTTTGCATTAATTGCACCAGGTCACCCTATTTTGCATCGAGTTTCATGCAGTTACGAAATGATCCCAAATGCATCCCAGCACTATGCAACGCACCAAAACATGAGTTTTGGGTCCAATGGGGCAGATTGGGTGCATTTGTTGTGAAAAATCCCGATGTGACTTCGTGGCATGAACTTTTGCATTAATTGCACCAGTTCACCCTGTTTTGCACCGAGTTTCATGCAGTTACGAAATGATCCCAAATGCAGCCAAACACTATGCAACGCACCAAAACATGAGTTTAGGGTCCAATGTGGTGGATTGGCTGCGTTCGTTGTGAAAAATCCCGACGTGACTTTGTGGCACGAACTTTTGCATTAATTGCACCAATTGACCCCATTTTGCAACGAGTTTCATGCAGTAACGAAATGATCCCAAATGCAGCCAAACACTATACAACACACCTTAGGGTCCAATGGAGTGGATTGGGTACGTTTGTTGCGAAAAATCCCGACGTCACTTCGTAGCATGAACTTTTGCATTAATTGCACCAGTTCACCTTGTTTTGCATCTAGTTTCATGCAGTTACGAAATGATCCCAAATGTATCCAAATATGACGCAACACAACAAAACATGAGTTTAGGGTCCAATGGAGTGGTTTGGGAGCGTTCGTTGCGAAAAATCCGGATGTGACTTCGTGGCACGAACTTTTGCAATAATTGCACCAGGTCACCCTATTTTGCATCGAGTTTCATGCAGTTACGAAATGATCCCAAATGCATCCCAACACTATGCAACGCACCAAAACATGAGTTTTGGGTCCAATGGGGCAGATTGGGTGCATTTGTTGTGAAAAATCCCGATGTGACTTCGTGGCATGAACTTTTGCATTAATTGCACCAGTTCACCCTGTTTTGCACCGAGTTTCATGCAGATACGAAATGATCCCAAATGCAGCCAAACACTATGCAACGCACCAAAACATGAGTCTAGGGTCCAATGTGGTGGATTGGCTGCGTTCGTTGTGAAAAATCCCGACGTGACTTTGTGGCACGAACTTTTGCATTAATTGCACCAATTGACCCCATTTTGCAACGAGTTTCATGCAGTAACGAAATGATCCCAAATGCTGCCAAACACTATACAACACACCTTAGGGTCCAATGGAGTGGATTGGGTACGTTTGTTGCGAAAAATCCCGACGTCACTTCGTAGCTTGAACTTTTGCATTAATTGCACCAGTTCACCTTGTTTTGCATCTAGTTTCATGCAGTTACGAAATGATCCCAAATCTATCCAAATATGACGCAACACAACAAAACATGAGTTTAGGGTCCAATGGAGTGGATTGGGTGCGTTCGTTGCGAAAAATCCCGAGTAACTTTGTGGCACGAACTTTTGCATTAATTGCACCAGTTGACTCCATTTGCACCGAGTTTCATGCAGTTACGAAACGATCCCAAATGCATCCCAACACTATGCAATGCCCCAAAACATGAGTTTAGGGTCCAATGGGGCGGATTGGATGCATTCATTGAGAAAAATCCCCACGTCACGTCGTGGCTCGAACTTTTGCATTAATTGCACCAGTTCACACTGTTTTGTACCGAGTTTCATGCAGTTACGAAACGATCCCAAATGGACCCAAACACTATGCAACTCACCAAAACATGAGTTTAGGGTCCAACGGTGTGGATTGGGTGCGTTCGTTGCAAAAATCCTGACGTGACTTCGAGGCACCCTGTTTTTCATCGAGTTTCATGCAGTTATGAAACGATCCCAAATGCACCAAAACACTATGCAACGGGCGAAAACATGAGTTTAGGGTCCAATGGAGTGGATTGGGTGCGTTCGTTGCGAAAAATCCGGACGTGACTTCGTGGCACGAACCTTTTGCATTAATTGCACCAGGTCACCCTATTTTGCATCGAGTTTCATGCAGTTACGAAATGATCCCAAATGCATCCCAACACTATGCAACGCACCAAAACATGAGTTTAGGGTCTAATGGGGCAGATTGGGTGCATTTGTTGTGAAAAATCCCGATGTGACTTCGTGGCATGAACTTTTGCATTAATTGCACCAGTTCACCCTGTTTTGCACCGAGTTTCATGCAGTTACGAAATGATCCCAAATGCAGCCAAACACTATGCAACACACCAAAACATGAGTTTAGGGTCCAATGTGGTGGATTGGCTGCGTTCGTTGTGAAAAATCCCGACGTGACTTTGTGGCACGAACTTTTGCATTAATTGCACCAATTGACCCCATTTTGTAACGAGTTTCATGCAGTTACGAAATGATCCCAAATGTATCCAAATATGACGCAACACAACAAAACATGAGTTTAGGGTCCAATGTGGTGGATTGGCTGCGTTCGTTGTGAAAAATCCCGACGTGACTTTGTGGCACGAACTTTTGCATTAATTGCACCAATTGACCCCATTTTGCAATGAGTTTCATGCAGTAACGAAATGATCCCAAATGCTGCCAAACACTATACAACACACCTTAGGGTCCAATGGAGTGGATTGGGTACATTTGTTGCGAAAAATCCCGACGTCACTTCGTAGCATGAACTTTTGCATTAATTGCACCAATTGACCCCATTTTGTAACGAGTTTCATGCAGTTACGAAATGATCCCAAATGTATCCAAATATGACGCAACACAACAAAACATGAGTTTAGGGTCCAATGGAGTGGATTGGGTGCGTTCATTGCGAAAAATCCCGAGTAACTTTGTGGCACGAACTTTTGCATTAATTGCACCAGTTCACCCTGTTTTGCACCGAGTTTCATGCAGTTACGAAATGATCCCAAATGCAGCCAAACACTATGCAACGCACCAAAACATGAGTTTAGGGTCCAATGTGGTGGATTGGCTGCGTTCGTTGTGAAAAATCCCGACGTGACTTTGTGGCACGAACTTTTGCATTAATTGCACCAATTGACCCCATTTTGCAACGAGTTTCATGCAGTAACGAAATGATCCCAAATGCTGCCAAACACTATACAACACACCTTAGGGTCCAATGGAGTGGATTGGGTACATTTGTTGCGAAAAATCCCGACGTCACTTCGTAGCATGAACTTTTGCATTAATTGCACCAGTTCACCTTGTTTTGCATCTAGTTTCATGCAGTTCCGAAATGATCCCAAATGTATCCAAATATGACGCAACACAACAAAACATGAGTTTAGGGTCCAATGGAGTGGATTGGGTGCGTTCGTTGCGAAAAATCCCGAGTAACTTTGTGGCACGAACTTTTGCATTAATTGCACCAGTTGACTCCATTTGCACCGAGTTTCATGCAGTTACGAAATGATCCCAAATGCATCCCAACACTATGCAATGCCCCAAAACATGAGTTTAGGGTCCAATGGGGCGGATTGGATGCATTCGTTGAGAAAAATCCCCACGTCACGTCGTGGCTCGAACTTTTGCATTAATTGCACCAGTTCACACTGTTTTGTACCGAGTTTCATGCAGTTACGAAACGATCCCAAATGGACCCAAACACTATGCAACTCACCAAAACATGAGTTTAGGGTCCAACGGAGTGGATTGGGTGCGTTCGTTGCAAAAATCCTGACGTGACTTCGAGGCACCCTGTTTTTCATCGAGTTTCATGCAGTTATGAAACGATCCCAAATGCACCAAAACACTATGCAACGGGCGAAAACATGAGTTTAGGGTCCAATGGAGTGGAATAGGTGCGTTCGTTGCGAAAAATCCGGACGTGACTTCGTGGCACGAACTTTTGCATTAATTGCACCAGGTCACCCTATTTTGCATCGAGTTTCATGCAGTTACGAAATGATCCCAAATGCATCCCAAGCACTATGCAACGCACCAAAACATGAGTTTTGGGTCCAATGGGGCAGATTGGGTGCATTTGTTGTGAAAAATCCCGATGTGACTTCGTGGCATGAACTTTTGCATTAATTGCACCAGTTCACCCTGTTTTGCACCGAGTTTCATGCAGTTACGAAATGATCCCAAATGCAGCCAAACACTATGCAACGCACCAAAACATGAGTTTAGGGTCCAATGTGGTGGATTGGCTGCGTTCGTTGTGAAAAATCCCGACGTGACTTTGTGGCACGAACTTTTGCATTAATTGCACCAATTGACCCCATTTTGCAACGAGTTTCATGCAGTAACGAAATGATCCCAAATGCTAGCCAAACACTATACAACACACCTTAGGGTCCAATGGAGTGGATTGGGTACGTTTGTTGCGAAAAATCCCGACGTCACTTCGTAGCATGAACTTTTGCATTAATTGCACCAGTTCACCTTGTTTTGCATCTAGTTTCATGCAGTTACGAAATGATCCCAAATGTATCCAAATATGACGCAACACAACAAAACATGAGTTTAGGGTCCAATGGAGTGGATTTGGGAGCGTTCGTTGCGAAAAATCCGGATGTGACTTCGTGGCACGAACTTTTGCAATAATTGCACCAGGTCACCCTATTTTGCATCGAGTTTCATGCAGTTACGAAATGATCCCAAATGCATCCCAACACTATGCAACGCACCAAAACATGAGTTTTGGGTCCAATGGGGCAGATTGGGTGCATTTGTTGTGAAAAATCCCGATGTGACTTCGTGGCATGAACTTTTGCATTAATTGCACCAGTTCACCCTGTTTTGCACCGAGTTTCATGCAGATACGAAATGATCCCAAATGCAGCCAAACACTATGCAACGCACCAAAACATGAGTCTAGGGTCCAATGTGGTGGATTGGCTGCGTTCGTTGTGAAAAATCCCGACGTGACTTTGTGGCACGAACTTTTGCATTAATTGCACCAATTGACCCCATTTTGCAACGAGTTTCATGCAGTAACGAAATGATCCCAAATGCTGCCAAACACTATACAACACACCTTAGGGTCCAATGGAGTGGATTGGGTACGTTTGTTGCGAAAAATCCCGACGTCACTTCGTAGCTTGAACTTTTGCATTAATTGCACCAGTTCACCTTGTTTTGCATCTAGTTTCATGCAGTTACGAAATGATCCCAAATCTATCCAAATATGACGCAACACAACAAAACATGAGTTTAGGGTCCAATGGAGTGGATTGGGTGCGTTCGTTGCGAAAAATCCCGAGTAACTTTGTGGCACGAACTTTTGCATTAATTGCACCAGTTGACTCCATTTGCACCGAGTTTCATGCAGTTACGAAACGATCCCAAATGCATCCCAACACTATGCAATGCCCCAAAACATGAGTTTAGGGTCCAATGGGGCGGATTGGATGCATTCGTTGAGAAAAATCCCCACGTCACGTCGTGGCTCGAACTTTTGCATTAATTGCACCAGTTCACACTGTTTTGTACCGAGTTTCATGCAGTTACGAAACGATCCCAAATGGACCCAAACACTATGCAACTCACCAAAACATGAGTTTAGGGTCCAACGGAGTGGATTGGGTGCGTTCGTTGCAAAAATCCTGACGTGACTTCGAGGCACCCTGTTTTTCATCGAGTTTCATGCAGTTATGAAACGATCCCAAATGCACCAAAACACTATGCAACGGGCGAAAACATGAGTTTAGGGTCCAATGGAGTGGAATAGGGTGCGTTCGTTGCGAAAAAATCCGGACGTGACTTCGTGGCACGAACCTTTTGCATTAATTGCACCAGGTCACCCTATTTTGCATCGAGTTTCATGCAGTTACGAAATGATCCCAAATGCATCCCAACACTATGCAACGCACCAAAACATGAGTTTAGGGTCTAATGGGGCAGATTGGGTGCATTTGTTGTGAAAAATCCCGATGTGACTTCGTGGCATGAACTTTTGCATTAATTGCACCAGTTCACCCTGTTTTGCACCGAGTTTCATGCAGTTACGAAATGATCCCAAATGCAGCCAAACACTATGCAACCACCAAAACATGAGTTTAGGGTCCAATGTGGTGGATTGGCTGCGTTCGTTGTGAAAAATCCCGACGTGACTTTGTGGCACGAACTTTTGCATTAATTGCACCAATTGACCCCATTTTGTAACGAGTTTCATGCAGTTACGAAATGATCCCAAATGTATCCAAATATGACGCAACACAACAAACATGAGTTTAGGGTCCAATGTGGTGGATTGGCTGCGTTCGTTGTGAAAAATCCCGACGTGACTTTGTGGCACGAACTTTTGCATTAATTGCACCAATTGACCCCATTTTGCAATGAGTTTCATGCAGTACGAAATGATCCCAAATGCTGCCAAACACTATACAACACACCTTAGGGTCCAATGGAGTGGATTGGGTACATTTGTTGCGAAAAATCCCGACGTCACTTCGTGCATGAACTTTTGCATTAATTGCACCAATTGACCCCATTTTTGTCGAGTTTCATGCAGTTACGAAATGATCCCAAATGTATCCAAATATGACGCAACACAACAAAACATGAGTTTAGGGTCCAATGGAGTGGATTGGGTGCGTTCGTTGCGAAAAATCCCGAGTAACTTTGTGGCACGAACTTTTGCATTAATTGCACCAGTTCACCCTGTTTTGCACCGAGTTTCATGCAGTTACGAAATGATCCCAAATGCAGCCAAACACTATGCAACGCACCAAAACATGAGTTTAGGGTCCAATGTGGTGGATTGGCTGCGTTCGTTGTGAAAAATCCCGACGTGACTTTGTGGCACGAACTTTTGCATTAATTGCACCAATTGACCCCATTTTGCAACGAGTTTCATGCAGTAACGAAATGATCCCAAATGCTGCCAAACACTATACAACACACCTTAGGGTCCAATGGAGTGGATTGGGTACATTTGTTGCGAAAAATCCCGACGTCACTTCGTAGCATGAACTTTTGCATTAATTGCACCAGTTCACCTTGTTTTGCATCTAGTTTCATGCAGTTCCGAAATGATCCCAAATGTATCCAAATATGACGCAACACAACAAAACATGAGTTAGGGTCCAATGGAGTGGATTGGGTGCGTTCGTTGCGAAAAATCCCGAGTAACTTTGTGGCACGAACTTTTGCATTAATTGCACCAGTTGACTCCATTTGCACCGAGTTTCATGCAGTTACGAAATGATCCCAAATGCATCCCAACACTATGCAATGCCCCAAAACATGAGTTTAGGGTCCAATGGGGCGGATTGGATGCATTCGTTGAGAAAAATCCCCACGTCACGTCGTGGCTCGAACTTTTGCATTAATTGCACCAGTTCACACTGTTTTGTACCGAGTTTCATGCAGTTACGAAACGATCCCAAATGGACCCAAACACTATGCAACTCACCAAAACATGAGTTTAGGGTCCAACGGAGTGGATTGGGTGCGTTCGTTGCAAAAATCCTGACGTGACTTCGAGGCACCCTGTTTTTCATCGAGTTTCATGCAGTTATGAAACGATCCCAAATGCACCAAAACACTATGCAACGGGCGAAAACATGAGTTTAGGGTCCAATGGAGTGGAATAGGTGCGTTCGTTGCGAAAAATCCGGACGTGACTTCGTGGCACGAACTTTTGCATTAATTGCACCAGGTCACCCTATTTTGCATCGAGTTTCATGCAGTTACGAAATGATCCCAAATGCATCCCAACACTATGCAACGCACCAAAACATGAGTTTTGGGTCCAATGGGGCAGATTGGGTGCATTTGTTGTGAAAAATCCCGATGTGACTTCGTGGCATGAACTTTTGCATTAATTGCACCAGTTCACCCTGTTTTGCACCGAGTTTCATGCAGTTACGAAATGATCCCAAATGCAGCCAAACACTATGCAACGCACCAAAACATGAGTTTAGGGTCCAATGTGGTGGATTGGCTGCGTTCGTTGTGAAAAATCCCGACGTGACTTTGTGGCACGAACTTTTGCATTAATTGCACCAATTGACCCCATTTTTGCAACGAGTTTCATGCAGTAACGAAATGATCCCAAATGCTGCCAAACACTATACAACACACCTTAGGGTCCAATGGAGTGGATTGGGTACGTTTGTTGCGAAAAATCCCGACGTCACTTCGTAGCATGAACTTTTGCATTAATTGCACCAGTTCACCCTTGTTTTGCATCTAGTTTCATGCAGTTACGAAATGATCCCAAATGATCCCAAATATGACGCAACACAACAAAACATGAGTTTAGGGTCCAATGGAGTGGATTGGGTAGCGTTCGTTGCGAAAAAATCCGGACGTGACTTCGTGGCACGAACTTTTGCATTAATTGCACCAGGTCACCCTATTTTGCATCGAGTTTCATGCAGTTACGAAATGATCCCAAATGCATCCCAACACTATGCAACGCACCAAAACATGAGTTTTGGGTCAATGGGGCAGATTGGGTGCATTTGTTGTGAAAAATCCCGATGTGACTTCGTGGCATGAACTTTTGCATTAATTGCACCAGTTCACCCTGTTTTGCACCGAGTTTCATGCAGTTACGAAATGATCCCAAATGCAGCCAAACACTATGCAACGCACCAAAACATGAGTTTAGGGTCCAATGTGGCTGATTGGCTGCGTTCGTTGTGAAAAATCCCGACGTGACTTTGTGGCACGAATCGTTTGTCAATTAATTGCCAAATTGAACCCCATTTTGCACCAACGAGTTTCATGCAGTCAACGAAATGATCCCAAATGCTGCCCAAACACTATACAACACACACCTTAGGGTCCATGGAGTGGATTGGGTACGTGTTGCGAACAAATCCCGACGTCACTGTCGTAGGCATGAACTTTGGGCATTAATTGCACCAGTGCATCCTTGTTTTGGCATCTAGTTTCATGCAGTTACGAATGATCCAAATGTATCCAAATATGACGCAACACAACAATACAATGAGTTTAGGGTCCAAGGGAGTGGAATTGGGTGGCGTTCGTTGCGAAAAAATCCGGACGTGAACTTCTGTGGCACGAACTTTTGGCATTAATTGCACCAGGTACTACCTATTTGCAATCGAGTTTCATGCAGTTACGAAATGATCCCAAATGCATCCCAACACTATGCAACGCCCCAAAACATGAGTTTAGGGTCCAATGGGGGATTGGGTGCATTCGTTGAGAAAAAATCCCGAGTGACTTCGTGGCGAACTTTTGCATTAATTGCACCAGTTCACCTGTTTGCACCGAGTTTCATGCAGTTACGAAATGATCCCAAATGCACCCAAACACTATGCAACACCAAAACATGAGTTTAGGGTCCAATGTGGTGGATTGGGTGCGTTCGTTGCAAAAATCCGACGTGACTTCGTGGCACGAACTTTTGCATTAATTGCACCTGTTTTTGCACGAGTTTCATGCAGTTAACGAAATGATCCCAAATGCACCAAACACTATGCAACACATTTAGGGTCCAATGGAGTGGATTGGGCGTTTGTTGCGAAAATCCCGACGTGACTTCGTGGCACGAACTTTTGCATTAATTGCACCAGTCACCTTTTTGCATAGTTTCATGCAGTTACGAAATGATCCCAAATGCATCCAAATATGGCACAAACATGAGTAGGGTCCAATGGGTGGATTGGGTAAAAAATCCCGAGTACTTCGTGGCACTTTTGCATTAATTGCACCAGTTCACCCTTTTTGCACCGAGTTTCATGCAGTTACGAAATGATCCCAAATGCATCCCAACACTATGCAACCCCAAAACATGAGTTTAGGGTCCAATGGGGGATTGGGTGCGTTCGTTGTGAAAAATCCCGACGTGACTCGTGGCACGAACTTTTGCATTAATTGCACACCCATTTTGCACGAGTTTCATGCAGTTACGAAGATCCCAAATGCACCAAACACTATGCAACGCACCAAAACATGAGTTTAGGGTCCAATGGAGTGGATTGGGTGCGTTCGTTGAAAAATCCCGACGTGACTTCGTGGCACTTGTTTTGCATCGAGTTTCATGCAGTTACGAAATGATCCCAAATGCACCAAACACTATGCAACCAAAACATGAGTTTAGGGTCCAATGGAGTGGATTGGTGCGTTCGTTGCGAAAAATCCGACGTGACTTCGTGGCACGAACTTTTGCATTAATTGCACCAGACCCTATTTTGCATCGAGTTTCATGCAGTTACGAAATGATCCCAAATGCATCCAACACTATGCAACGCACCAAACATGAGTTTGGGTCCAATGGGAGATTGGGTGCATTTGTTGTGAAAAATCCCGAGTGACTTCGTGGCATGAACTTTTGCATTAATTGCACCAGTTCACCCTGTTTTGCACCGAGTTTCATGCAGTTACGAAATGATCCCAAATGCAGCCAAACACTATGCAACGCACCAAAACATGAGTTTAGGGTCCAATGGGTGGATTGGGTGCGTTTGTTGTGAAAAATCCCGACGTGACTTACACGAACTTTTGCATTAATTGCACCAGTTCACCCGTTTTGCACGAGTTTCATGCAGTTACGAAATGATCCCAAATGCAGCCAAACACTATGCAACCACCAAAACATGAGTTTAGGGTCCAATGTGGTGGATTGGGTGCGTTCGTTGTGAAAAATCCCGACGTGACTTGTGGCACGAACTTTTGCATTAATTGCACCAGTTCACCTTTTGCACGAGTTTCATGCAGTTACGAAATGATCCCAAATGTATCCAAATATGACGCAACACAACAAAACATGAGTTTAGGGTCCAATGGAGTGGGTGTTCGTTGAAAAATCCCGAGTACTTGTGGCACGAACTTTTGCATTAATTGCACCAGTTGACCCATTTTGCACGAGTTTCATGCAGTTACGAAATGATCCCAAATGCATCCAAACTAGGCAATGCCAAAACATGAGTTTAGGGTCCAATGGGTGGATTGG
>NW_024376720.1:0-28659 GCF_016808335.1 Panicum virgatum
TCGTTACTACATGAAACTCGGTGCAAAATGGGTTGAACTGGTGCAATTAATGCACAAGTTTGTGCCATAAGTCGCATCGGAATTTTTCGCAAAGAACGCACTCGATCCCATTGGAGCCAAACTCATGTTCTGGAGCATTCGTAGTGTTCGTGCATTTGGCAATGTTTCGTTACTACACGGAAACTCGGTGCAAATGGGTTGAACTGGTGCAATTAATGGACAAGTTTGTGCCATTAAGTCGCATTGGAATTTTTCGCAACGAACGCACCCGATCCACCCCATTGGACCCTGAATCAAGTATTGGTTTGTTTCGTAATGTTTGGTGCATTTTGGATTTGTTTTGTTACTGCACGAAACAGTGCAAAACGGATTGAACTAGTGCAATTAATGAAGAAGTTCGTGCCATGAAATCGCATCAGATTTTTCGCATGAACGCACCCGATCCACCCATTGGACGAAACTCATGAATTGGTGTGTTTTGTAGTGTTGGGTGCATTTTGGATTGTTTCAGTTACTGGCATGAAACTCGGTGCGAAATAGGCTGAACTGGTGCAATTAATGCAAAAGTTCGAGCCACGAACTCGCATAGGAATTTCGGGCAACGAACGCACTCGATCCACCCCATTGGATCCTAAACTCATGTTTTGGTGCGTTTTCGTAGTGTTTGGGTGCATTTGTCAATGTTCGTTACTACATGAAACTCGGTGCAAAAGGGGTTTGAACTGGTGCAATTAATGCACAAGTTTGTGCCATAAAGTCGCATCGGAATTTTTCGCAAAGAACGCACTCGATCCACCCAATTGGATCCAAACTCATGTTCTGGAGCATTTCGTAGTGTTTCGATGCATTTGGCAATGTTTCGTTACTACACGGAACTCGGTGCATAATGGGTTGAACTGGTGCAATTAATGGACAAGTTTGTGCCATTAAGTCGCATTGGAATTTTTCGCAACGAACGCACCCGATCCACCCCATTGGACCCTGAACTCAAGTATTGGTTTGTTTCGTAATGTTTGGGTGCATTTTGGATTTGTTTTGTTACTGCACGAAACTTCAGTGCAGAACGGATTGAACTAGTGCAATTAATGAAGAAGTTCGTGCCATGAAATTGCATCAGAGTTTTTCGCAATGAACGCACCCGATCCAGCCCATTGGACGCTAAACTCATGAACTGGTGTGTTTTGTAGTGTTTGGGTGCATTTTGGATTGTTTCGTTACTGCATGAAACTCGGTGCGAAATAGGCTGAACTGGTGCAATTAATGCAAAAGTTCGAGCCACGAACTCGCATAGGAATTTCGGGCAACGAACGCACTCGATCCACCCCATTGGATCCTAAACTCATGTTTTGGTGCGTTTTCGTAGTGTTTGGGTGCATTTGTCAATGTTTCGTTACTACATGAAACTCGGTGCAAAATGGGTTGAACTGGTGCAATTAATGCACAAGTTTGTGCCATAAAGTCGCATCGGAATTTTTCGCAAAGAACGCACTCGATCCACCCAATTGGATCCAAACTCATGTTCTGGAGCATTTCGTAGTGTTTCGATGCATTTGGCAATGTTTCGTTACTACACGGAACTCGGTGCATAATGGGTTGAACTGGTGCAATTAATGGACAAGTTTGTGCCATTAAGTCGCATTGGAATTTTTCGCAACGAACGCACCCGATCCACCCCATTGGACCCTGAACTCAAGTATTGGTTTGTTTCGTAATGTTTGGGTGCATTTTGGATTTGTTTTGTTACTGCACGAAACTCAGTGCAGAACGGATTGAACTAGTGCAATTAATGAAGAAGTTCGTGCCATGAAATTGCATCAGAGTTTTTCGCAATGAACGCACCCGATCCAGCCCATGGGACGCTAAACTCATGAACTGGTGTGTTTTGTAGTGTTTGGGTGCATTTTGGATTGTTTCATTACTGCATGAAACTCGGTGCGAAATAGGCTGAACTGGTGCAATTAATGCAAAAGTTCGAGCCACGAACTCGCATAGGAATTTCGGGCAACGAACGCACTCGATCCACCCCATTGGATCCTAAACTCATGTTTTGGTGCGTTTTCAGTAGTGTTTGGGTGCACTTGTCAATGTTTCGTTACTACATGAAACTCGGTGCAAAATGGGTTGAACTGGTGCAATTAATGCACAAGTTTGTGCCATAAAGTCGCATCGGAATTTTTCGCAAAGAACGCACTCGATCCACCCAATTGGATCCAAACTCATGTTCTGGAGCATTTCGTAGTGTTTCGATGCATTTGGCAATGTTTCGTTACTACACGGAACTCGGTGCACAATGGGTTGAACTGGTGCAATTAATGGACAAGTTTGTGCCATTAAGTCGCATTGGAATTTTTCGCAACGAACGCACCCGATCCACCCCATTGGACCCTGAACTCAAGTATTGGTTTGTTTCGTAATGTTTGGGTGCATTTTGGATTTGTTTTGTTACTGCACGAAACTTAGTGCAGAACGGATTGAACTAGTGCAATTAATGAAGAAGTTCGTGCCATGAAATTGCATCAGAGTTTTTCGCAATGAACGCACCCGATCCAGCCCATTGGACGCTAAACTCATGAACTGGTGTGTTTTGTAGTGTTTGGGTGCATTTTGGTGCATTTGGATTGTTTCGTTACTAGCATGAAACTCGGTGCGAAATAGGCTGAACTGGTGCAATTAATGCAAAAGTTCGAGCCACGAACTCGCATAGGAATTTCGGGCAACGAACGCACTCGATCCACCCCATTGGATCCTAAACTCATGTTTTGGTGCGTTTTCGTAGTGTTTGGGTGCATTTGTCAATGTTTCGTTACTACATGAAACTCGGTGCAAAATGGGTTGAACTGGTGCAATTAATGCACAAGTTTGTGCCATAAAGTCGCATCGGAATTTTTCGCAAAGAACGCACTCGATCCACCCAATTGGATCCAAACTCATGTTCTGGAGCATTTCGTAGTGTTTCGATGCATTTGGCAATGTTTCGTTACTACACGGAACTCGGTGCAAAATGGGTTGAACTGGTGCAATTAATGGACAAGTTTGTGCCATTAAGTCGCATTGGAATTTTTCGCAACGAACTGCACCCGATCCACCCCATTGGACCCTGAACTCAAGTATTGGTTTGTTTCGTAATGTTTGGGTGCATTTTGGATTTGTTTTGTTACTGCACGAAACTTAGTGCAGAACGGATTGAACTAGTGCAATTAATGAAGAAGTTCGTGCCATGAAATCGCATCAGAGTTTTTCGCAATGAACGCACCCGATCCAGCCCATTGGACGCTAAACTCATGAACTGGTGTGTTTTGTAGTGTTTGGGTGCATTTTGGATTGTTTCGTTACTGCATGAAACTCGGTGCGAAATAGGCTGAACTGGTGCAATTAATGCAAAAGTTCGAGCCACGAACTCGCATAGGAATTTCGGGCAACGAACGCACTCGATCCACCCCATTGGATCCTAAACTCATGTTTTGGTGCGTTTTCGTAGTGTTTGGGTGCATTTGTCAATGTTTCGTTACTACATGAAACTCGGTGCAAAATGGGTTGAACTGGTGCAATTAATGCACAAGTTTGTGCCATAAAGTCGCATCGGAATTTTTCGCAAAGAACGCACTCGATCCACCCAATTGGATCCAAACTCATGTTCTGGAGCATTTCAGTAGTGTTTCGATGCATTTGGCAATGTTTCGTTACTACACGGAACTCGGTGCATAATGGGTTGAACTGGTGCAATTAATGGACAAGTTTGTGCCATTAAGTCGCATTGGAATTTTTCGCAACGAACGCACCCGATCCACCGCATTGGACCCTTAACTCAAGTATTGGTTTGTTTCGTAATGTTTGGGTGCATTTTGGATTTGTTTTGTTACTGCACGAAACTCAGTGCAGAACGGATTGAACTAGTGCAATTAATGAAGAAGTTCGTGCCATGAAATTGCATCAGAGTTTTTCGCAATGAACGCACCCGATCCAGCCCATTGGACGCTAAACTCATGAACTGGTGTGTTTTGTAGTGTTTGGGTGCATTTTGGATTGTTTCAGTTACTGCATGAAACTCGGTGCGAAATAGGCTGAACTGGTGCAATTAATGCAAAAGTTCGAGCCACGAACTCGCATAGGAATTTCGGGCAACGAACGCACTCGATCCACCCCATTGGATCCTAAACTCATGTTTTGGTGCGTTTTCGTAGTGTTTGGGTGCACTTGTCAATGTTTCGTTACTACATGAAACTCGGTGCAAAATGGGTTGAACTGGTGCAATTAATGCACAAGTTTGTGCCATAAAGTCGCATCGGAATTTTTCGCAAAGAACGCACTCGATCCACCCAATTGGATCCAAACTCATGTTCTGGAGCATTTCGTAGTGTTTCGATGCATTTGGCAATGTTTCGTTACTACACGGAACTCGGTGCACAATGGGTTGAACTGGTGCAATTAATGGACAAGTTTGTGCCATTAAGTCGCATTGGAATTTTTCGCAACGAACGCACCCGATCCACCCCATTGGACCCTGAACTCAAGTATTGGTTTGTTTCGTAATGTTTGGGTGCATTTTGGATTTGTTTTGTTACTGCACGAAACTTAGTGCAGAACGGATTGAACTAGTGCAATTAATGAAGAAGTTCGTGCCATGAAATTGCATCAGAGTTTTTCGCAATGAACGCACCCGATCCAGCCCATTGGACGCTAAACTCATGAACTGGTGTGTTTTGTAGTGTTTGGGTGCATTTTGGATTGTTTCGTTACTGCATGAAACTCGGTGCGAAATAGGCTGAACTGGTGCAATTAATGCAAAAGTTCGAGCCACGAACTCGCATAGGAATTTCGGGCAACGAACGCACTCGATCCACCCCATTGGATCCTAAACTCATGTTTTGGTGCGTTTTCGTAGTGTTTGGGTGCATTTGTCAATGTTTCGTTACTACATGAAACTCGGTGCAAAATGGGTTGAACTGGTGCAATTAATGCACAAGTTTGTGCCATAAAGTCGCATCGGAATTTTTCGCAAAGAACGCACTCGATCCACCCAATTGGATCCAAACTCATGTTCTGGAGCATTTCGTAGTGTTTCGATGCATTTGGCAATGTTTCGTTACTACACGGAACTCGGTGCATAATGGGTTGAACTGGTGCAATTAATGGACAAGTTTGTGCCATTAAGTCGCATTGGAATTTTTCGCAACGAACGCACCCGATCCACCCCATTGGACCCTGAACTCAAGTATTGGTTTGTTTCGTAATGTTTGGGTGCATTTTGGATTTGTTTTGTTACTGCACGAAACTCAGTGCAGAACGGATTGAACTAGTGCAATTAATGAAGAAGTTCGTGCCATGAAATCGCATCAGAGTTTTTCGCAATGAACGCACCCGATCCAGCCCATTGGACGCTAAACTCATGAACTGGTGTGTTTTGTAGTGTTTGGGTGCATTTTGGATTGTTTCGTTACTGCATGAAACTCGGTGCGAAATAGGCTGAACTGGTGCAATTAATGCAAAAGTTCGAGCCACGAACTCGCATAGGAATTTCGGGCAACGAACGCACTCGATCCACCCCATTGGATCCTAAACTCATGTTTTGGTGCGTTTTCGTAGTGTTTGGGTGCATTTGTCAATGTTTCGTTACTACATGAAACTCGGTGCAAAATGGGTTGAACTGGTGCAATTAATGCACAAGTTTGTGCCATAAAGTCGCATCGGAATTTTTCGCAAAGAACGCACTCGATCCACCCAATTGGATCCAAACTCATGTTCTGGAGCATTTCGTAGTGTTTCGATGCATTTGGCAATGTTTCGTTACTACACGGAACTCGGTGCACAATGGGTTGAACTGGTGCAATTAATGGACAAGTTTGTGCCATTAAGTCGCATTGGAATTTTTCGCAACGAACGCACCCGATCCACCCCATTGGACCCTGAACTCAAGTATTGGTTTGTTTCGTAATGTTTGGGTGCATTTTGGATTTGTTTTGTTACTGCACGAAACTTAGTGCAGAACGGATTGAACTAGTGCAATTAATGAAGAAGTTCGTGCCATGAAATTGCATCAGAGTTTTTCGCAATGAACGCACCCGATCCAGCCCATTGGACGCTAAACTCATGAACTGGCGTGTTTTGTAGTGTTTGGGTGCATTTTGGATTGTTTCGTTACTGCATGAAACTCGGTGCGAAATAGGCTGAACTGGTGCAATTAATGCAAAAGTTCGAGCCACGAACTCGCATAGGAATTTCGGGCAACGAACGCACTCGATCCACCCCATTGGATCCTAAACTCATGTTTTGGTGCGTTTTCGTAGTGTTTGGGTGCATTTGTCAATGTTTCGTTACTACATGAAACTCGGTGCAAAATGGGTTGAACTGGTGCAATTAATGCACAAGTTTGTGCCATAAAGTCGCATCGGAATTTTTCGCAAAGAACGCACTCGATCCACCCCATTGGATCCAAACTCATGTTCTGGAGCATTTCGTAGTGTTTCGATGCATTTGGCAATGTTTCGTTACTACACGGAACTCGGTGCAAAATGGGTTGAACTGGTGCAATTAATGGACAAGTTTGTGCCATTAAGTCGCATTGGAATTTTTCGCAACGAACTGCACCCGATCCACCCCATTGGACCCTAACTCAAGTATTGGTTTGTTTCGTAATGTTTCGGTGCATTTTGGATTTGTTTTGTACTGCACGAAACTTAGGTGCAGAACGGATTGAACTAGTGCAATTAATGAAGAAGTTCGTGCCACGAAATCGCATCAGAGTTTTTCGCAATGAACGCACCCGATCCACCCCATTGGACGCTAAACTCATGAATTGGTGCGTTTTGTAGTGTTTGGGTGCATTTTGGATTGTTTCGTTACTGCATGAAACTCGGTGCGAAATAGGCTGAACTGGTGCAATTAATGCAAAAGTTCGAGCCACGAACTCGCATAGGAATTTCGGGCAACGAACGCACTCGATCCACCCCATTGGATCCTAAACTCAGTGTTTTGGTGCGTTTTCGTAGTGTTTGGGTGCATTTGTCAATGTTTCGTTACTACATGAAACTCGGTGCAAAACGGGTTGAACTGGTGCAATTAATGCACAAGTTTGTGCCATAAAGTCGCATCGGAATTTTTCGCAAAGAACGCACTCGATCCACCCAATTGGATCCAAACTCATGTTCTGGAGCATTTCGTAGTGTTTCGATGCATTTGGCAATGTTTCGTTACTACACGGAACTCGGTGCATAATGGGTTGAACTGGTGCAATTAATGGACAAGTTTGTGCCATTAAGTCGCATTGGAATTTTTCGCAACGAACGCACCCGATCCACCCCATTGGACCCTGAACTCAAGTATTGGTTTGTTTCGTAATGTTTGGGTGCATTTTGGATTTGTTTTGTTACTGCACGAAACTCAGTGCAGAACGGATTGAACTAGTGCAATTAATGAAGAAGTTCGTGCCATGAAATCGCATCAGAGTTTTTCGCAATGAACGCACCCGATCCAGCCCATTGGACGCTAAACTCATGAACTGGTGTGTTTTGTAGTGTTTGGGTGCATTTTGGATTGTTTCGTTACTGCATGAAACTCGGTGCGAAATAGGCTGAACTGGTGCAATTAATGCAAAAGTTCGAGCCACGAACTCGCATAGGAATTTCGGGCAACGAACGCACTCGATCCACCCCATTGGATCCTAAACTCATGTTTTGGTGCGTTTTCGTAGTGTTTGGGTGCATTTGTCAATGTTTCGTTACTACATGAAACTCGGTGCAAAATGGGTTGAACTGGTGCAATTAATGCACAAGTTTGTGCCATAAAGTCGCATCGGAATTTTTCGCAAAGAACGCACTCGATCCACCCAATTGGATCCAAACTCATGTTCTGGAGCATTTCGTAGTGTTTCGATGCATTTGGCAATGTTTCGTTACTACACGGAACTCGGTGCACAATGGGTTGAACTGGTGCAATTAATGGACAAGTTTGTGCCATTAAGTCGCATTGGAATTTTTCGCAACGAACGCACCCGATCCACCCCATTGGACCCTGAACTCAAGTATTGGTTTGTTTCGTAATGTTTGGGTGCATTTTGGATTTGTTTTGTTACTGCACGAAACTTAGTGCAGAACGGATTGAACTAGTGCAATTAATGAAGAAGTTCGTGCCATGAAATTGCATCAGAGTTTTTCGCAATGAACGCACCCGATCCAGCCCATTGGACGCTAAACTCATGAACTGGCTGTGTTTTGTAGTGTTTGGGTGCATTTTGGATTGTTTCGTTACTGCATGAAACTCGGTGCGAAATAGGCTGAACTGGTGCAATTAATGCAAAAGTTCGAGCCACGAACTCGCATAGGAATTTCGGGCAACGAACGCACTCGATCCACCCCATTGGATCCTAAACTCATGTTTTGGTGCGTTTTCGTAGTGTTTGGGTGCATTTGTCAATGTTTCGTTACTACATGAAACTCGGTGCAAAATGGGTTGAACTGGTGCAATTAATGCACAAGTTTGTGCCATAAAGTCGCATCGGAATTTTTCGCAAAGAACGCACTCGATCCACCCAATTGGATCCAAACTCATGTTCTGGAGCATTTCGTAGTGTTTCGGATGCATTTGGCAATGTTTCGTTACTACACGGAACTCGGTGCAAAATGGGTTGAACTGGTGCAATTAATGGACAAGTTTGTGCCATTAAGTCGCATTGGAATTTTTCGCAACGAACTGCACCCGATCCACCCCATTGGACCCTAACTCAAGTATTGGTTTGTTTCGTAATGTTTCGGGTGCATTTTGGATTTGTTTTGTACTGCACGAAACTTAGGTGCAGAACGGATTGAACTAGTGCAATTAATGAAGAAGTTCGTGCCACTGAAATCGCATCAGAGTTTTTCGCAATGAACGCACCCGATCCAGCCCCATTGGACGCTAAACTCATGAACTGGTGTGTTTTGTAGTGTTTGGGTGCATTTTGGATTGTTTCGTTACTGCATGAAACTCGGTGCGAAATAGGCTGAACTGGTGCAATTAATGCAAAAGTTCGAGCCACGAACTCGCATAGGAATTTCGGGCAACGAACGCACTCGATCCACCCCATTGGATCCTAAACTCATGTTTTGGTGCGTTTTCGTAGTGTTTGGGTGCATTTGTCAATGTTTCGTTACTACATGAAACTCGGTGCAAAACGGGTTGAACTGGTGCAATTAATGCACAAGTTTGTGCCATAAAGTCGCATCGGAATTTTTCGCAAAGAACGCACTCGATCCACCCAATTGGATCCAAACTCATGTTCTGGAGCATTTCGTAGTGTTTCGATGCATTTGGCAATGTTTCGTTACTACACGGAACTCGGTGCATAATGGGTTGAACTGGTGCAATTAATGGACAAGTTGTGCCATTAAGTCGCATTGGAATTTTTCGCAACGAACGCACCCGATCCACCCCATTGGACCCTGAACTCAAGTATTGGTTTGTTTCGTAATGTTTGGGTGCATTTTGGATTTGTTTTGTTACTGCACGAAACTCAGTGCAGAACGGATTGAACTAGTGCAATTAATGAAGAAGTTCGTGCCATGAAATTGCATCAGAGTTTTTCGCAATGAACGCACCCGATCCAGCCCATTGGACGCTAAACTCATGAACTGGTGTGTTTTGTAGTGTTTGGGTGCATTTTGGATTGTTTCGTTACTGCATGAAACTCGGTGCGAAATAGGCTGAACTGGTGCAATTAATGCAAAAGTTCGAGCCACGAACTCGCATAGGAATTTCGGGCAACGAACGCACTCGATCCACCCCATTGGATCCTAAACTCATGTTTTGGTGCGTTTTCGTAGTGTTTGGGTGCATTTGTCAATGTTTCGTTACTACATGAAACTCGGTGCAAAACTGGGTTGAACTGGTGCAATTAATGCACAAGTTTGTGCCATAAAGTCGCATCGGAATTTTTCGCAAAGAACGCACTCGATCCACCCAATTGGATCCAAACTCATGTTCTGGAGCATTTCGTAGTGTTTCGATGCATTTGGCAATGTTTCGTTACTACACGGAACTCGGTGCACAATGGGTTGAACTGGTGCAATTAATGGACAAGTTTGTGCCATTAAGTCGCATTGGAATTTTTCGCAACGAACGCACCCGATCCACCCCATTGGACCCTGAACTCAAGTATTGGTTTGTTTCGTAATGTTTGGGTGCATTTTGGATTTGTTTTGTTACTGCACGAAACTTAGTGCAGAACGGATTGAACTAGTGCAATTAATGAAGAAGTTCGTGCCATGAAATTGCATCAGAGTTTTTCGCAATGAACGCACCCGATCCAGCCCATTGGACGCTAAACTCATGAACTGGTGTGTTTTGTAGTGTTTGGGTGCATTTTGGATTGTTTCGTTACTGCATGAAACTCGGTGCGAAATAGGCTGAACTGGTGCAATTAATGCAAAAGTTCGAGCCACGAACTCGCATAGGAATTTCGGGCAACGAACGCACTCGATCCACCCCATTGGATCCTAAACTCATGTTTTGGTGCGTTTTCGTAGTGTTTGGGTGCATTTGTCAATGTTTCGTTACTACATGAAACTCGGTGCAAAATGGGTTGAACTGGTGCAATTAATGCACAAGTTTGTGCCATAAAGTCGCATCGGAATTTTTCGCAAAGAACGCACTCGATCCACCCAATTGGATCCAAACTCATGTTCTGGAGCATTTCGTAGTGTTTCGATGCATTTGGCAATGTTTCGTTACTACACGGAACTCGGTGCATAATGGGTTGAACTGGTGCAATTAATGGACAAGTTTGTGCCATTAAGTCGCATTGGAATTTTTCGCAACGAACGCACCCGATCCACCCCATTGGACCCTGAACTCAAGTATTGGTTTGTTTCGTAATGTTTGGGTGCATTTTGGATTTGTTTTGTTACTGCACGAAACTCAGTGCAGAACGGATTGAACTAGTGCAATTAATGAAGAAGTTCGTGCCATGAAATTGCATCAGAGTTTTTCGCAATGAACGCACCCGATCCAGCCCATTGGACGCTAAACTCATGAACTGGTGTGTTTTGTAGTGTTTGGGTGCATTTTGGATTGTTTCGTTACTGCATGAAACTCGGTGCGAAATAGGCTGAACTGGTGCAATTAATGCAAAAGTTCGAGCCACGAACTCGCATAGGAATTTCGGGCAACGAACGCACTCGATCCACCCCATTGGATCCTAAACTCATGTTTTGGTGCGTTTTCGTAGTGTTTGGGTGCATTTGTCAATGTTTCGTTACTACATGAAACTCGGTGCAAAACTGGGTTGAACTGGTGCAATTAATGCACAAGTTTGTGCCATAAAGTCGCATCGGAATTTTTCGCAAAGAACGCACTCGATCCACCCAATTGGATCCAAACTCATGTTCTGGAGCATTTCGTAGTGTTTCGATGCATTTGGCAATGTTTCGTTACTACACGGAACTCGGTGCACAATGGGTTGAACTGGTGCAATTAATGGACAAGTTTGTGCCATTAAGTCGCATTGGAATTTTTCGCAACGAACGCACCCGATCCACCCCATTGGACCCTGAACTCAAGTATTGGTTTGTTTCGTAATGTTTGGGTGCATTTTGGATTTGTTTTGTTACTGCACGAAACTCAGTGCAGAACGGATTGAACTAGTGCAATTAATGAAGAAGTTCGTGCCATGAAATTGCATCAGAGTTTTTCGCAATGAACGCACCCGATCCAGCCCATTGGACGCTAAACTCATGAACTGGTGTGTTTTGTAGTGTTTGGGTGCATTTTGGATTGTTTCGTTACTGCATGAAACTCGGTGCGAAATAGGCTGAACTGGTGCAATTAATGCAAAAGTTCGAGCCACGAACTCGCATAGGAATTTCGGGCAACGAACGCACTCGATCCACCCCATTGGATCCTAAACTCATGTTTTGGTGCGTTTTCGTAGTGTTTGGGTGCATTTGTCAATGTTTCGTTACTACATGAAACTCGGTGCAAAATGGGTTGAACTGGTGCAATTAATGCACAAGTTTGTGCCATAAAGTCGCATCGGAATTTTTCGCAAAGAACGCACTCGATCCACCCAATTGGATCCAAACTCATGTTCTGGAGCATTTCGTAGTGTTTCGATGCATTTGGCAATGTTTCGTTACTACACGGAACTCGGTGCACAATGGGTTGAACTGGTGCAATTAATGGACAAGTTTGTGCCATTAAGTCGCATTGGAATTTTTCGCAACGAACGCACCCGATCCACCCCATTGGACCCTGAACTCAAGTATTGGTTTGTTTCGTAATGTTTGGGTGCATTTTGGATTTGTTTTGTTACTGCACGAAACTTAGTGCAGAACGGATTGAACTAGTGCAATTAATGAAGAAGTTCGTGCCATGAAATTGCATCAGAGTTTTTCGCAATGAACGCACCCGATCCAGCCCATTGGACGCTAAACTCATGAACTGGTGTGTTTTGTAGTGTTTGGGTGCATTTTGGATTGTTTCGTTACTGCATGAAACTCGGTGCGAAATAGGCTGAACTGGTGCAATTAATGCAAAAGTTCGAGCCACGAACTCGCATAGGAATTTCGGGCAACGAACGCACTCGATCCACCCCATTGGATCCTAAACTCATGTTTTGGTGCGTTTTCGTAGTGTTTGGGTGCATTTGTCAATGTTTCGTTACTACATGAAACTCGGTGCAAAATGGGTTGAACTGGTGCAATTAATGCACAAGTTTGTGCCATAAAGTCGCATCGGAATTTTTCGCAAAGAACGCACTCGATCCACCCAATTGGATCCAAACTCATGTTCTGGAGCATTTCGTAGTGTTTCGATGCATTTGGCAATGTTTCGTTACTACACGGAACTCGGTGCACAATGGGTTGAACTGGTGCAATTAATGGACAAGTTTGTGCCATTAAGTCGCATTGGAATTTTTCGCAACGAACGCACCCGATCCACCCCATTGGACCCTGAACTCAAGTATTGGTTTGTTTCGTAATGTTTGGGTGCATTTTGGATTTGTTTTGTTACTGCACGAAACTTAGTGCAGAACGGATTGAACTAGTGCAATTAATGAAGAAGTTCGTGCCATGAAATCGCATCAGAGTTTTTCGCAATGAACGCACCCGATCCAGCCCATTGGACGCTAAACTCATGAACTGGTGTGTTTTGTAGTGTTTGGGTGCATTTTGGATTGTTTCGTTACTGCATGAAACTCGGTGCGAAATAGGCTGAACTGGTGCAATTAATGCAAAAGTTCGAGCCACGAACTCGCATAGGAATTTCGGGCAACGAACGCACTCGATCCACCCCATTGGATCCTAAACTCATGTTTTGGTGCGTTTTCGTAGTGTTTGGGTGCATTTGTCAATGTTTCGTTACTACATGAAACTCGGTGCAAAACGGGTTGAACTGGTGCAATTAATGCACAAGTTTGTGCCATAAAGTCGCATCGGAATTTTTCGCAAAGAACGCACTCGATCCACCCAATTGGATCCAAACTCATGTTCTGGAGCATTTCGTAGTGTTTCGATGCATTTGGCAATGTTTCGTTACTACACGGAACTCGGTGCATAATGGGTTGAACTGGTGCAATTAATGGACAAGTTTGTGCCATTAAGTCGCATTGGAATTTTTCGCAACGAACGCACCCGATCCACCCCATTGGACCCTGAACTCAAGTATTGGTTTGTTTCGTAATGTTTGGGTGCATTTTGGATTTGTTTTGTTACTGCACGAAACTCAGTGCAGAACGGATTGAACTAGTGCAATTAATGAAGAAGTTCGTGCCATGAAATCGCATCAGAGTTTTTCGCAATGAACGCACCCGATCCAGCCCATTGGACGCTAAACTCATGAACTGGTGTGTTTTGTAGTGTTTGGGTGCATTTTGGATTGTTTCGTTACTGCATGAAACTCGGTGCGAAATAGGCTGAACTGGTGCAATTAATGCAAAAGTTCGAGCCACGAACTCGCATAGGAATTTCGGGCAACGAACGCACTCGATCCACCCCATTGGATCCTAAACTCATGTTTTGGTGCGTTTTCGTAGTGTTTGGGTGCATTTGTCAATGTTTCGTTACTACATGAAACTCGGTGCAAAATGGGTTGAACTGGTGCAATTAATGCACAAGTTTGTGCCATAAAGTCGCATCGGAATTTTTCGCAAAGAACGCACTCGATCCACCCAATTGGATCCAAACTCATGTTCTGGAGCATTTCGTAGTGTTTCGATGCATTTGGCAATGTTTCGTTACTACACGGAACTCGGTGCACAATGGGTTGAACTGGTGCAATTAATGGACAAGTTTGTGCCATTAAGTCGCATTGGAATTTTTCGCAACGAACGCACCCGATCCACCCCATTGGACCCTGAACTCAAGTATTGGTTTGTTTCGTAATGTTTGGGTGCATTTTGGATTTGTTTTGTTACTGCACGAAACTTAGTGCAGAACGGATTGAACTAGTGCAATTAATGAAGAAGTTCGTGCCATGAAATTGCATCAGAGTTTTTCGCAATGAACGCACCCGATCCAGCCCATTGGACGCTAAACTCATGAACTGGTGTGTTTTGTAGTGTTTGGGTGCATTTTGGATTGTTTCGTTACTGCATGAAACTCGGTGCGAAATAGGCTGAACTGGTGCAATTAATGCAAAAGTTCGAGCCACGAACTCGCATAGGAATTTCGGGCAACGAACGCACTCGATCCACCCCATTGGATCCTAAACTCATGTTTTGGTGCGTTTTCGTAGTGTTTGGGTGCATTTGTCAATGTTTCGTTACTACATGAAACTCGGTGCAAAATGGGTTGAACTGGTGCAATTAATGCACAAGTTTGTGCCATAAAGTCGCATCGGAATTTTTCGCAAAGAACGCACTCGATCCACCCCATTGGATCCAAACTCATGTTCTGGAGCATTTCGTAGTGTTTCGATGCATTTGGCAATGTTTCGTTACTACACGGAACTCGGTGCAAATGGGTTGAACTGGTGCAATTAATGGACAAGTTTGTGCCATTAAGTCGCATTGGAATTTTTCGCAACGAACGCACCCGATCCACCCCATTGGACCCTGAACTCAAGTATTGGTTTGTTTCGTAATGTTTGGGTGCATTTTGGATTTGTTTTGTTACTGCACGAAACTTAGTGCAGAACGGATTGAACTAGTGCAATTAATGAAGAAGTTCGTGCCATGAAATCGCATCAGAGTTTTTCGCAATGAACGCACCCGATCCAGCCCATTGGACGCTAAACTCATGAACTGGTGTGTTTTGTAGTGTTTGGGTGCATTTTGGATTGTTTCGTTACTGCATGAAACTCGGTGCGAAATAGGCTGAACTGGTGCAATTAATGCAAAAGTTCGAGCCACGAACTCGCATAGGAATTTCGGGCAACGAACGCACTCGATCCACCCCATTGGATCCTAAACTCATGTTTTGGTGCGTTTTCGTAGTGTTTGGGTGCATTTGTCAATGTTTCGTTACTACATGAAACTCGGTGCAAAACTGGGTTGAACTGGTGCAATTAATGCACAAGTTTGTGCCATAAAGTCGCATCGGAATTTTTCGCAAAGAACGCACTCGATCCACCCAATTGGATCCAAACTCATGTTCTGGAGCATTTCGTAGTGTTTCGATGCATTTGGCAATGTTTCGTTACTACACGGAACTCGGTGCACAATGGGTTGAACTGGTGCAATTAATGGACAAGTTTGTGCCATTAAGTCGCATTGGAATTTTTCGCAACGAACGCACCCGATCCACCCCATTGGACCCTGAACTCAAGTATTGGTTTGTTTCGTAATGTTTGGGTGCATTTTGGATTTGTTTTGTTACTGCACGAAACTCAGTGCAGAACGGATTGAACTAGTGCAATTAATGAAGAAGTTCGTGCCATGAAATTGCATCAGAGTTTTTCGCAATGAACGCACCCGATCCAGCCCATTGGACGCTAAACTCATGAACTGGTGTGTTTTGTAGTGTTTGGGTGCATTTTGGATTGTTTCGTTACTGCATGAAACTCGGTGCGAAATAGGCTGAACTGGTGCAATTAATGCAAAAGTTCGAGCCACGAACTCGCATAGGAATTTCGGGCAACGAACGCACTCGATCCACCCCATTGGATCCTAAACTCATGTTTTGGTGCGTTTTCGTAGTGTTTGGGTGCATTTGTCAATGTTTCGTTACTACATGAAACTCGGTGCAAAATGGGTTGAACTGGTGCAATTAATGCACAAGTTTGTGCCATAAAGTCGCATCGGAATTTTTCGCAAAGAACGCACTCGATCCACCCAATTGGATCCAAACTCATGTTCTGGAGCATTTCGTAGTGTTTCGATGCATTTGGCAATGTTTCGTTACTACACGGAACTCGGTGCACAATGGGTTGAACTGGTGCAATTAATGGACAAGTTTGTGCCATTAAGTCGCATTGGAATTTTTCGCAACGAACGCACCCGATCCACCCCATTGGACCCTGAACTCAAGTATTGGTTTGTTTCGTAATGTTTGGGTGCATTTTGGATTTGTTTTGTTACTGCACGAAACTTAGTGCAGAACGGATTGAACTAGTGCAATTAATGAAGAAGTTCGTGCCATGAAATTGCATCAGAGTTTTTCGCAATGAACGCACCCGATCCAGCCCATTGGACGCTAAACTCATGAACTGGTGTGTTTTGTAGTGTTTGGGTGCATTTTGGATTGTTTCGTTACTGCATGAAACTCGGTGCGAAATAGGCTGAACTGGTGCAATTAATGCAAAAGTTCGAGCCACGAACTCGCATAGGAATTTCGGGCAACGAACGCACTCGATCCACCCCATTGGATCCTAAACTCATGTTTTGGTGCGTTTTCGTAGTGTTTGGGTGCATTTGTCAATGTTTCGTTACTACATGAAACTCGGTGCAAAACTGGGTTGAACTGGTGCAATTAATGCACAAGTTTGTGCCATAAAGTCGCATCGGAATTTTTCGCAAAGAACGCACTCGATCCACCCAATTGGATCCAAACTCATGTTCTGGAGCATTTCGTAGTGTTTCGATGCATTTGGCAATGTTTCGTTACTACACGGAACTCGGTGCATAATGGGTTGAACTGGTGCAATTAATGGACAAGTTTGTGCCATTAAGTCGCATTGGAATTTTTCGCAACGAACGCACCCGATCCACCCCATTGGACCCTGAACTCAAGTATTGGTTTGTTTCGTAATGTTTGGGTGCATTTTGGATTTGTTTTGTTACTGCACGAAACTCAGTGCAGAACGGATTGAACTAGTGCAATTAATGAAGAAGTTCGTGCCATGAAATTGCATCAGAGTTTTTCGCAATGAACGCACCCGATCCAGCCCATTGGACGCTAAACTCATGAACTGGTGTGTTTTGTAGTGTTTGGGTGCATTTTGGATTGTTTCGTTACTGCATGAAACTCGGTGCGAAATAGGCTGAACTGGTGCAATTAATGCAAAAGTTCGAGCCACGAACTCGCATAGGAATTTCGGGCAACGAACGCACTCGATCCACCCCATTGGATCCTAAACTCATGTTTTGGTGCGTTTTCGTAGTGTTTGGGTGCATTTGTCAATGTTTCGTTACTACATGAAACTCGGTGCAAAATGGGTTGAACTGGTGCAATTAATGCACAAGTTTGTGCCATAAAGTCGCATCGGAATTTTTCGCAAAGAACGCACTCGATCCACCCAATTGGATCCAAACTCATGTTCTGGAGCATTTCGTAGTGTTTCGATGCATTTGGCAATGTTTCGTTACTACACGGAACTCGGTGCACAATGGGTTGAACTGGTGCAATTAATGGACAAGTTTGTGCCATTAAGTCGCATTGGAATTTTTCGCAACGAACGCACCCGATCCACCCCATTGGACCCTGAACTCAAGTATTGGTTTGTTTCGTAATGTTTGGGTGCATTTTGGATTTGTTTTGTTACTGCACGAAACTCAGTGCAGAACGGATTGAACTAGTGCAATTAATGAAGAAGTTCGTGCCATGAAATTGCATCAGAGTTTTTCGCAATGAACGCACCCGATCCAGCCCATTGGACGCTAAACTCATGAACTGGTGTGTTTTGTAGTGTTTGGGTGCATTTTGGATTGTTTCGTTACTGCATGAAACTCGGTGCGAAATAGGCTGAACTGGTGCAATTAATGCAAAAGTTCGAGCCACGAACTCGCATAGGAATTTCGGGCAACGAACGCACTCGATCCACCCCATTGGATCCTAAACTCATGTTTTGGTGCGTTTTCGTAGTGTTTGGGTGCATTTGTCAATGTTTCGTTACTACATGAAACTCGGTGCAAAATGGGTTGAACTGGTGCAATTAATGCACAAGTTTGTGCCATAAAGTCGCATCGGAATTTTTCGCAAAGAACGCACTCGATCCACCCAATTGGATCCAAACTCATGTTCTGGAGCATTTCGTAGTGTTTCGATGCATTTGGCAATGTTTCGTTACTACACGGAACTCGGTGCACAATGGGTTGAACTGGTGCAATTAATGGACAAGTTTGTGCCATTAAGTCGCATTGGAATTTTTCGCAACGAACGCACCCGATCCACCCCATTGGACCCTGAACTCAAGTATTGGTTTGTTTCGTAATGTTTGGGTGCATTTTGGATTTGTTTTGTTACTGCACGAAACTCAGTGCAGAACGGATTGAACTAGTGCAATTAATGAAGAAGTTCGTGCCATGAAATTGCATCAGAGTTTTTCGCAATGAACGCACCCGATCCAGCCCATTGGACGCTAAACTCATGAACTGGTGTGTTTTGTAGTGTTTGGGTGCATTTTGGATTGTTTCGTTACTGCATGAAACTCGGTGCGAAATAGGCTGAACTGGTGCAATTAATGCAAAAGTTCGAGCCACGAACTCGCATAGGAATTTCGGGCAACGAACGCACTCGATCCACCCCATTGGATCCTAAACTCATGTTTTGGTGCGTTTTCGTAGTGTTTGGGTGCATTTGTCAATGTTTCGTTACTACATGAAACTCGGTGCAAAATGGGTTGAACTGGTGCAATTAATGCACAAGTTTGTGCCATAAAGTCGCATCGGAATTTTTCGCAAAGAACGCACTCGATCCACCCAATTGGATCCAAACTCATGTTCTGGAGCATTTCGTAGTGTTTCGATGCATTTGGCAATGTTTCGTTACTACACGGAACTCGGTGCACAATGGGTTGAACTGGTGCAATTAATGGACAAGTTTGTGCCATTAAGTCGCATTGGAATTTTTCGCAACGAACGCACCCGATCCACCCCATTGGACCCTGAACTCAAGTATTGGTTTGTTTCGTAATGTTTGGGTGCATTTTGGATTTGTTTTGTTACTGCACGAAACTTAGTGCAGAACGGATTGAACTAGTGCAATTAATGAAGAAGTTCGTGCCATGAAATTGCATCAGAGTTTTTCGCAATGAACGCACCCGATCCAGCCCATTGGACGCTAAACTCATGAACTGGTGTGTTTTGTAGTGTTTGGGTGCATTTTGGATTGTTTCGTTACTGCATGAAACTCGGTGCGAAATAGGCTGAACTGGTGCAATTAATGCAAAAGTTCGAGCCACGAACTCGCATAGGAATTTCGGGCAACGAACGCACTCGATCCACCCCATTGGATCCTAAACTCATGTTTTGGTGCGTTTTCGTAGTGTTTGGGTGCATTTGTCAATGTTTCGTTACTACATGAAACTCGGTGCAAAACTGGGTTGAACTGGTGCAATTAATGCACAAGTTTGTGCCATAAAGTCGCATCGGAATTTTTCGCAAAGAACGCACTCGATCCACCCAATTGGATCCAAACTCATGTTCTGGAGCATTTCGTAGTGTTTCGATGCATTTGGCAATGTTTCGTTACTACACGGAACTCGGTGCATAATGGGTTGAACTGGTGCAATTAATGGACAAGTTTGTGCCATTAAGTCGCATTGGAATTTTTCGCAACGAACGCACCCGATCCACCCCATTGGACCCTGAACTCAAGTATTGGTTTGTTTCGTAATGTTTGGGTGCATTTTGGATTTGTTTTGTTACTGCACGAAACTCAGTGCAGAACGGATTGAACTAGTGCAATTAATGAAGAAGTTCGTGCCATGAAATTGCATCAGAGTTTTTCGCAATGAACGCACCCGATCCAGCCCATTGGACGCTAAACTCATGAACTGGTGTGTTTTGTAGTGTTTGGGTGCATTTTGGATTGTTTCGTTACTGCATGAAACTCGGTGCGAAATAGGCTGAACTGGTGCAATTAATGCAAAAGTTCGAGCCACGAACTCGCATAGGAATTTCGGGCAACGAACGCACTCGATCCACCCCATTGGATCCTAAACTCATGTTTTGGTGCGTTTTCGTAGTGTTTGGGTGCATTTGTCAATGTTTCGTTACTACATGAAACTCGGTGCAAAACGGGTTGAACTGGTGCAATTAATGCACAAGTTTGTGCCATAAAGTCGCATCGGAATTTTTCGCAAAGAACGCACTCGATCCACCCAATTGGATCCAAACTCATGTTCTGGAGCATTTCGTAGTGTTTCGATGCATTTGGCAATGTTTCGTTACTACACGGAACTCGGTGCACAATGGGTTGAACTGGTGCAATTAATGGACAAGTTTGTGCCATTAAGTCGCATTGGAATTTTTCGCAACGAACGCACCCGATCCACCCCATTGGACCCTGAACTCAAGTATTGGTTTGTTTCGTAATGTTTGGGTGCATTTTGGATTTGTTTTGTTACTGCACGAAACTCAGTGCAGAACGGATTGAACTAGTGCAATTAATGAAGAAGTTCGTGCCATGAAATTGCATCAGAGTTTTTCGCAATGAACGCACCCGATCCAGCCCATTGGACGCTAAACTCATGAACTGGTGTGTTTTGTAGTGTTTGGGTGCATTTTGGATTGTTTCGTTACTGCATGAAACTCGGTGCGAAATAGGCTGAACTGGTGCAATTAATGCAAAAGTTCGAGCCACGAACTCGCATAGGAATTTCGGGCAACGAACGCACTCGATCCACCCCATTGGATCCTAAACTCATGTTTTGGTGCGTTTTCGTAGTGTTTGGGTGCATTTGTCAATGTTTCGTTACTACATGAAACTCGGTGCAAAATGGGTTGAACTGGTGCAATTAATGCACAAGTTTGTGCCATAAAGTCGCATCGGAATTTTTCGCAAAGAACGCACTCGATCCACCCAATTGGATCCAAACTCATGTTCTGGAGCATTTCGTAGTGTTTCGATGCATTTGGCAATGTTTCGTTACTACACGGAACTCGGTGCACAATGGGTTGAACTGGTGCAATTAATGGACAAGTTTGTGCCATTAAGTCGCATTGGAATTTTTCGCAACGAACGCACCCGATCCACCCCATTGGACCCTGAACTCAAGTATTGGTTTGTTTCGTAATGTTTGGGTGCATTTTGGATTTGTTTTGTTACTGCACGAAACTTAGTGCAGAACGGATTGAACTAGTGCAATTAATGAAGAAGTTCGTGCCATGAAATTGCATCAGAGTTTTTCGCAATGAACGCACCCGATCCAGCCCATTGGACGCTAAACTCATGAACTGGTGTGTTTTGTAGTGTTTGGGTGCATTTTGGATTGTTTCGTTACTGCATGAAACTCGGTGCGAAATAGGCTGAACTGGTGCAATTAATGCAAAAGTTCGAGCCACGAACTCGCATAGGAATTTCGGGCAACGAACGCACTCGATCCACCCCATTGGATCCTAAACTCATGTTTTGGTGCGTTTTCGTAGTGTTTGGGTGCATTTGTCAATGTTTCGTTACTACATGAAACTCGGTGCAAAACGGGTTGAACTGGTGCAATTAATGCACAAGTTTGTGCCATAAAGTCGCATCGGAATTTTTCGCAAAGAACGCACTCGATCCACCCAATTGGATCCAAACTCATGTTCTGGAGCATTTCGTAGTGTTTCGATGCATTTGGCAATGTTTCGTTACTACACGGAACTCGGTGCACAATGGGTTGAACTGGTGCAATTAATGGACAAGTTTGTGCCATTAAGTCGCATTGGAATTTTTCGCAACGAACGCACCCGATCCACCCCATTGGACCCTGAACTCAAGTATTGGTTTGTTTCGTAATGTTTGGGTGCATTTTGGATTTGTTTTGTTACTGCACGAAACTCAGTGCAGAACGGATTGAACTAGTGCAATTAATGAAGAAGTTCGTGCCATGAAATTGCATCAGAGTTTTTCGCAATGAACGCACCCGATCCAGCCCATTGGACGCTAAACTCATGAACTGGTGTGTTTTGTAGTGTTTGGGTGCATTTTGGATTGTTTCGTTACTGCATGAAACTCGGTGCGAAATAGGCTGAACTGGTGCAATTAATGCAAAAGTTCGAGCCACGAACTCGCATAGGAATTTCGGGCAACGAACGCACTCGATCCACCCCATTGGATCCTAAACTCATGTTTTGGTGCGTTTTCGTAGTGTTTGGGTGCATTTGTCAATGTTTCGTTACTACATGAAACTCGGTGCAAAACGGGTTGAACTGGTGCAATTAATGCACAAGTTTGTGCCATAAAGTCGCATCGGAATTTTTCGCAAAGAACGCACTCGATCCACCCAATTGGATCCAAACTCATGTTCTGGAGCATTTCGTAGTGTTTCGATGCATTTGGCAATGTTTCGTTACTACACGGAACTCGGTGCACAATGGGTTGAACTGGTGCAATTAATGGACAAGTTTGTGCCATTAAGTCGCATTGGAATTTTTCGCAACGAACGCACCCGATCCACCCCATTGGACCCTGAACTCAAGTATTGGTTTGTTTCGTAATGTTTGGGTGCATTTTGGATTTGTTTTGTTACTGCACGAAACTCAGTGCAGAACGGATTGAACTAGTGCAATTAATGAAGAAGTTCGTGCCATGAAATTGCATCAGAGTTTTTCGCAATGAACGCACCCGATCCAGCCCATTGGACGCTAAACTCATGAACTGGTGTGTTTTGTAGTGTTTGGGTGCATTTTGGATTGTTTCGTTACTGCATGAAACTCGGTGCGAAATAGGCTGAACTGGTGCAATTAATGCAAAAGTTCGAGCCACGAACTCGCATAGGAATTTCGGGCAACGAACGCACTCGATCCACCCCATTGGATCCTAAACTCATGTTTTGGTGCGTTTTCGTAGTGTTTGGGTGCATTTGTCAATGTTTCGTTACTACATGAAACTCGGTGCAAAATGGGTTGAACTGGTGCAATTAATGCACAAGTTTGTGCCATAAAGTCGCATCGGAATTTTTCGCAAAGAACGCACTCGATCCACCCAATTGGATCCAAACTCATGTTCTGGAGCATTTCGTAGTGTTTCGATGCATTTGGCAATGTTTCGTTACTACACGGAACTCGGTGCACAATGGGTTGAACTGGTGCAATTAATGGACAAGTTTGTGCCATTAAGTCGCATTGGAATTTTTCGCAACGAACGCACCCGATCCACCCCATTGGACCCTGAACTCAAGTATTGGTTTGTTTCGTAATGTTTGGGTGCATTTTGGATTTGTTTTGTTACTGCACGAAACTCAGTGCAGAACGGATTGAACTAGTGCAATTAATGAAGAAGTTCGTGCCATGAAATTGCATCAGAGTTTTTCGCAATGAACGCACCCGATCCAGCCCATTGGACGCTAAACTCATGAACTGGTGTGTTTTGTAGTGTTTGGGTGCATTTTGGATTGTTTCGTTACTGCATGAAACTCGGTGCGAAATAGGCTGAACTGGTGCAATTAATGCAAAAGTTCGAGCCACGAACTCGCATAGGAATTTCGGGCAACGAACGCACTCGATCCACCCCATTGGATCCTAAACTCATGTTTTGGTGCGTTTTCGTAGTGTTTGGGTGCATTTGTCAATGTTTCGTTACTACATGAAACTCGGTGCAAAATGGGTTGAACTGGTGCAATTAATGCACAAGTTTGTGCCATAAAGTCGCATCGGAATTTTTCGCAAAGAACGCACTCGATCCACCCAATTGGATCCAAACTCATGTTCTGGAGCATTTCGTAGTGTTTCGATGCATTTGGCAATGTTTCGTTACTACACGGAACTCGGTGCACAATGGGTTGAACTGGTGCAATTAATGGACAAGTTTGTGCCATTAAGTCGCATTGGAATTTTTCGCAACGAACGCACCCGATCCACCCCATTGGACCCTAACTCAAGTATTGGTTTGTTTCGTAATGTTTGGGTGCATTTTGGATTTGTTTTGTTACTGCACGAAACTCAGTGCAGAACGGATTGAACTAGTGCAATTAATGAAGAAGTTCGTGCCACTGAAATCGCATCAGAGTTTTTCGCAATGAACGCACCCGATCCAGCCCATTGGACGCTAAACTCATGAACTGGTGTGTTTTGTAGTGTTTGGGTGCATTTTGGATTGTTTCGTTACTGCATGAAACTCGGTGCGAAATAGGCTGAACTGGTGCAATTAATGCAAAAGTTCGAGCCACGAACTCGCATAGGAATTTCGGGCAACGAACGCACTCGATCCACCCCATTGGATCCTAAACTCATGTTTTGGTGCGTTTTCGTAGTGTTTGGGTGCATTTGTCAATGTTTCGTTACTACATGAAACTCGGTGCAAAACGGGTTGAACTGGTGCAATTAATGCACAAGTTTGTGCCATAAAGTCGCATCGGAATTTTTCGCAAAGAACGCACTCGATCCACCCAATTGGATCCAAACTCATGTTCTGGAGCATTTCGTAGTGTTTCGATGCATTTGGCAATGTTTCGTTACTACACGGAACTCGGTGCACAATGGGTTGAACTGGTGCAATTAATGGACAAGTTTGTGCCATTAAGTCGCATTGGAATTTTTCGCAACGAACGCACCCGATCCACCCCATTGGACCCTGAACTCAAGTATTGGTTTGTTTCGTAATGTTTGGGTGCATTTTGGATTTGTTTTGTTACTGCACGAAACTCAGTGCAGAACGGATTGAACTAGTGCAATTAATGAAGAAGTTCGTGCCATGAAATTGCATCAGAGTTTTTCGCAATGAACGCACCCGATCCAGCCCATTGGACGCTAAACTCATGAACTGGTGTGTTTTGTAGTGTTTGGGTGCATTTTGGATTGTTTCGTTACTGCATGAAACTCGGTGCGAAATAGGCTGAACTGGTGCAATTAATGCAAAAGTTCGAGCCACGAACTCGCATAGGAATTTCGGGCAACGAACGCACTCGATCCACCCCATTGGATCCTAAACTCATGTTTTGGTGCGTTTTCGTAGTGTTTGGGTGCATTTGTCAATGTTTCGTTACTACATGAAACTCGGTGCAAAATGGGTTGAACTGGTGCAATTAATGCACAAGTTTGTGCCATAAAGTCGCATCGGAATTTTTCGCAAAGAACGCACTCGATCCACCCAATTGGATCCAAACTCATGTTCTGGAGCATTTTCGTAGTGTTTCGATGCATTTGGCAATGTTTCGTTACTACACGGAACTCGGTGCACAATGGGTTGAACTGGTGCAATTAATGGACAAGTTTGTGCCATTAAGTCGCATTGGAATTTTTCGCAACGAACGCACCCGATCCACCCCATTGGACCCTGAACTCAAGTATTGGTTTGTTTCGTAATGTTTGGGTGCATTTTGGATTTGTTTTGTTACTGCACGAAACTTAGGTGCAGAACGGATTGAACTAGTGCAATTAATGAAGAAGTTCGTGCCATGAAATTGCATCAGAGTTTTTCGCAATGAACGCACCCGATCCAGCCCATTGGACGCTAAACTCATGAACTGGTGTGTTTTGTAGTGTTTGGGTGCATTTTGGATTGTTTCGTTACTGCATGAAACTCGGTGCGAAATAGGCTGAACTGGTGCAATTAATGCAAAAGTTCGAGCCACGAACTCGCATAGGAATTTCGGGCAACGAACGCACTCGATCCACCCATTGGATCCTAAACTCATGTTTTGGTGCGTTTTCGTAGTGTTTGGGTGCATTTGTCAATGTTTCGTTACTACATGAAACTCGGTGCAAAATGGGTTGAACTGGTGCAATTAATGCACAAGTTTGTGCCATAAAGTCGCATCGGAATTTTTCGCAAAGAACGCACTCGATCCACCCCATTGGATCCAAACTCATGTTCTGGAGCATTTCGTAGTGTTTCGGTGCATTTGGCAATGTTTCGTTACTACACGGAACTCGGCTTGCATAATGGGTTGAACTGGTTGCAATTAATGGACAAGTTTGTGCCATTAAGTCGCATTGGAATTTTTCGCAACGAACTGCACCCGATCCACCCCATTGGACCCTAACTCAAGTATGGTTTGTTTCGTAATGTTTCGGTGCATTTTGGATTTGTTTTGTTACTGCACGAAACTTGGTGCCAGAACGGATTGAACTAGTGCAATTAATGAAGAAGTTCGTGCCACTGAAATCTGCCATCAGAGTTTTTCGCAATGAACGCACCCGATCCAGCCCATTGGACGCTAAACTCATGAATTGGTGCGTTTTGTAGTGTTTGGGTGCATTTTGGATTGTTTCATTACTGCCATGAAACTCGGTGCGAAATAGGCTGAACTGGTGCAATTAATGCAAAAGTTCGAGCACGAACTCGCATAGGAATTTCGGGCAACGAACGCACTCGATCCACCCCATTGGATCCTAAACTCATGTTTTGGTGCGGTTTTTCGTAGTGTTTGGGTTGCATTTGTCAATGTTTCGTTACTACATGAAACTCGGTGCAAAAGGTTGAACTGGTGCAATTAATGCAAAGTTTGTGCCATAAAGTCGCATCGGAATTTTTCGCAACGAACGCACTCGATCCACCCATTGGATCCTAAACTCATGTTTGGTGCGTTTCGTAGTGTTTCGGGTGCATTTGGCAATGTTTCGTTACTACATGGAACTCGGTGCAAATGGGTTGAACTGGTGCAATTAATGCAAGTTTGTGCCATAAGTCGCATCGGAATTTTTCGCAAGAACGCACCGATCCACCCCATTGGACCAACTCATGTTTGGTTTCGTAGTGTTTTGTGCATTTGGATGTTTGTTACTACACGGAACTCGTGCAAACGTTGAACTGTGCAATTAATGAAAGTTTGTGCCATTAAATCGCATTGGAATTTTTCGCAACGAATGCACCCGATCCACCCCATTGGACCTAAACTCAGTATTGGTTGTTTCGTAGTGTTTGGGTGCATTTTGGATTGTTTTGTTACTGCATGAAACTCGGTGCAAACGGATGAACTGTGCAATTAATGCAAAAGTTCGTGCCACGAAATCGCATCAGAGTTTCGCAAAACGCACCGATCCACCCCATTGGACCTAAACTCATGTTGGTGCGTTTTGTAGTGTTTGGGTGCATTTTGGATTGTTTCGTTACTACATGAAACTCGGTGCAAAGGTTGAACTGGTGCAATTAATGCAAAGTTTGTGCCAAACTCGCATAGGAATTTCGCAACGAACGCACTCGATCCACCCATTGGATCCAAACTCATGTTTGGTGCGTTTCGTAGTGTTTGGGTGCATTTCAATGTTTCGTTACTACATGAACTCGGTGCAAATGGGTTGAACTGGTGCAATTAATGCAAGTTTGTGCCATAAGTCGCATTGGAATTTTTCGCAACGAACGCACCGATCCACCCATTGGCCAAACTCAAGTTTGGGTTTCGTAGTGTTTGGCATTTGGATGTTTCGTTACTACGGAACTCGTGCAAAGGGTTGAACTGTGCAATTAATGGAAGTTCGTGCCATTAATCGCATTGGAATTTTTCGCAACGAACGCACCCGATCCACCCATTGGACTAAACTCATGATGGTGTTTCGTAGTGTTTGGGTGCATTTTGGATTGTTTCGTTACTGCACTGCAGAACGGATTGAACTGGTGCAATTAATGCAAGTTCGTGCCACGAACTCGCATCAGGAATTTTCGCAACGAACGCACCGATCCACCCCATTGGATCCTAAACTCATGTTGGTGTTTTCGTAGTGTTTGGGTGCATTTTGGATTGTTTCGTTACTACATGAAACTCGGTGCAAATGGGTTGAACTGGTGCAATTAATGCAAAGTTTGTGCCATAAATCGCATCGGAATTTTCGCAACGAACGCACTCGATCCACCCCATTGGATCCAAACTCATGTTTGGAGCATTTTTAGTGTTTGGGTGCATTTGGCAATGTTTCGTTACTACACGAACTCGGTGCAAAATGGGTTGAACTGGTGCAATTAATGGACAAGTTTGTGCCATAAGTCGCATTGGAATTTTTCGCAACGAACGCACCCGATCCACCCATTGGATAAACTCATGTTTGGTTTCGTAGTGTTTCGATTTTGGATGTTTCGTTACTACACGAAACTCGGCAAAGGATTGAACTGTGCAATTAATGGAAGTTCGTGCCAAGTCGCATGGTTTTTCGCAATGAACGCACCCGATCCACCCCATTGGACCGAACTCATATTGGTTTTTTTCGTAATGTTTGGGTGCATTTTGGATTGTTTTGTTACTGCACGAAACTAGGCGAACGGATGAACTGGTGCAATTAATGCAAAAGTTCGTGCCATGAACTCGCATAGGAATTTCGCAACGAACGCACCGATCCACCCCATTGGACCTAAACTCATGTGGCGTGTTTTGTAGTGTTTGGGTGCATTTTGGATTGTTTCGTTACTACATGAAACTCGGGCAAATGGTGAACTGGTGCAATTAATGCAAATTCGAGCC
>NW_024376721.1:0-28655 GCF_016808335.1 Panicum virgatum
CATAAATTCCTATGTTTTTGCAAATACAACCCTTGCATGATAATCACACTAAAACTTACATGTTTTGCTTGCTAAGGAAAAACCAGTGAAATACACACATATAGCCAACCCTAATCTTAGATGTAGTGTGCTTAGGTGGGATCATTCATTAATAATATTTATCATGATCTTGATACTAAGTTGGGATTATAGTTAAGGAATATGCTGGGTTGTGGGTTATGGATGTGGGGTTGGGTTTTTGAAATAAAATGGGGAAGAACCCCCAACCGGCACTTGGTCGGAATCCAGCTACGTGCCGAAACAGCCATAAAAAAGGGCATGGTGGGATGGAGGACTTAGCTACTCGCGTTACCACACAAGACCTAGGACTCATGGAGAGGACCGAGAAGGATGGTGCTCGCGGGGTCGAGTATGAATATGTGTGGCTGGTTCCCTACCTGAGCCCTGTAAGGACCTGGTTGATTTTCTTCATGCCAAACTCTTTAGTACAACCACTCGCTCTGAATGAGGCAGTGGCCGAGCCCGATCCTAAATGGATAGTCTTGTAGCGGCCATGCTGGCGCACAAGGGGCTGGGAAGGAGTGGTGTGTCACGGAGTTACCGCCAGGTAAGGAGTGACTCGGTTTTGCCCGAAACCCCTAAAGCACTGCTAGATCATAAGTGAGGGTGAGGGCTTGGTGTGGAATTCGGGCAGTTATGACGTAACGTTGTTGTCCACATTGTGGGAATTAGTACAACCTCTGATCAGAGTAAACCTATTCAAATGGTCCGTGTCTACTGATATGGATGGGTTATGGCTGGTTCTTCAGCTAGTTTTCGTGAACATAAAAATTGGATAACGAGGATATGGAAATGGAAATGATGTGAATATGATGGTGACTATGGTGGATGTTAATGGTTGAATGAGCCGGTGGACCAGCGAGTCCAATGGCACCCCTATGTGTTTAAACTTTGTTTTCATAACTAAAATCTGCCTACTAAAATAAACATTACATTGTTTTTCTGCAAAAACCTATAGCCCTAGAGAAACCTTGCATATAAGTGAAACGCCCTAGATTTCACGGAGCTGTAATCCAAGGTTTGACGAAATAATGTTTGTCTCGCTGATATCATCACCATGCTCAAATCCTTTAACTGATTCGATTACAGCCTTTCAGGCTTACTTCGGTACGCAGACCGGTACAGCCAACTTGACTAAACATGAAGTGAAATAACATCAGAGTAAGCAGCTAATCGCGTCTTCAGGTCCATCTCCATGATTGCTTCTCAAGCATAGCACATCAACCGCCTAGTCGTACCATCCATCTTGTTGAAGTCATAGTCTAGCTCCTCATCCTCAGTTTCTGTACGATAAGTGTATAGGTCACTAATTCGAACACCCCAAAGCTGCCTAACTAGTATATCAAGTGAAGGCTGGTTTCCTATGTGAGCAATAAATATATATATAAACCATAATCATATTATTACAACCCATTTCACGATACCATCCACATCTCACCTCCAAACACCCTCATCACCACATCACTCGACTAAGTCTGAGAAAAGAGCAGCTCCCTCCCGTCCTTGCCTCATCGGCCAACGCCGGACCAATCGCTCGAGGAGAGAAGAGAACCCCACTAGCTATAGTGACTTCCGCGTTTGGGCCATCCATAACCGTGGACTCGGCTGTAAGTATATTTTACACTCTGCAGAGGTTGTCCTATTCTTATGAAGAGAGGCTAAGTCAGCCGCCACCGGCAAAGCGCCCCTTCCCAGATGGTAAACCTACGCCTAATGGCACCAACCTACTTTTCCGAGCTAGAACTAGTTTGGATACATACCACCGCACCCCACTCGGACTGTGAACTCGGTTATCCAGGCCTTAACACGGGCCGAGTATATCGGGGAGACGAGAGGCGAACCACACACCCCGCTCCCTTTACACTGTCTCCTCACTCCTACAGACTGGCACCACTAGGAGCATGTTCCCACTTGAGCCCTGCGGGCATAAGACAAGTCCGATCAGTCCCAAAATACTATCACTCCAAACTATTTACCTTATGCGGTAGGAGCGAGCCGACAATAATGGGCCGGTTGCCACCCTCAGCGGTGGGCCGCTCACCCCCAAACACCCAAACACTCCACTCTGGGGGAAGTTCTAGTTCCCCCTATTTTCGAATGCCAACTCCTGCCAACCCCCCTCTTAACTCACACAACCACTCAACCATTTTCTTCACACACGCCAAGAATATCCACCACATCCCAATGCCAACTCATCGTGTTCATTTTATAGTGGATATGTAGTTATCTCAAGCAGGGGCTAAAATAAACAAGTCAGGATTAAATGGGTGGGTTTGCAGTAGATCACGGGTAGTTGCATATGCACTAAAAATATGCGCGTGGCTATGGGAGAAATGCGCGGGGTGTTCGCTAACCTAGAAGCCCGGCGCGTAGTCCTTCTCAGGGGTGTACTCCGGGTCGAAATCCGGGCAAATAGAAAGATTCGAAAAAGAATCATGAAGAGAGCAACACTCAAGCAAGCGCTATCTCCACAGCATGTCCACTTTTTAGAAAAAAGATTGAAAGGAGTTTTGTATTTTTCAGACCGTTAAAATAGAATAGTTATAAATTTTACAAGGTTATCTTATTTTTATTTATTAATTTATTACAGTTGAGTGGCTGGCCGCGGTAAAGTTCATAGGGGCTAGATCAAACTTTAGTCAAAGTTCGTAGTTTTAGGGCCCGCTGGGCCGGCCTCCTGGTACTGCGTAGGGGGTATTAAAGTAGGACTAAGGGCACAGTTCCGGGATCAGCACGGTCTCTGGGTGTCGCAAGACCATAAGTCCTCTGGCTAAACGGGCCAGATCAGGCCCATACGATTGCATTTGGCGGCCCAACCAAGTCCTAGCACTTAAAGTTCCCATTTTCCTTCCACCCCCCATTCCTCTTTCCCGCGACGAGGCGTGGCCACGTCTGTCTCGCTCAGCCTAGTTTGATGGCGCGGCATAGGTAGAAGTTTCTCAGCGCTCTGGTCCATCCTCCTCCTTCGCATTTTCGGTGCCCGCCAAGTGCTCAACAAAATCACGCAAAGGTTCGCCCGAGTGGCCGTGTCCGTGACCACGCGGACATGCGCGCTCGGTGCGAGGCCTTTGATCCTACGCGTCCAGTAAGGGCTCGGCGTGATGGTTTGATGCGTGCGTCATGGCGGTGCACGCCCGCCGCTTTGGCCTAGAGACGGTGACTGGTTCACGGTGGCGTGCGCCGGTCCGGCCCCCAACTCGACTACGACGGCCTAATATTTCCCCAACCCAAGGTTTCGACAGCGTTCATGGCGCGCTAGCTCGGCGGGGTACGCTGTTCGTGGCGCGGTCCGGGTGGCGAAGCCCGGCACGGTGGTGTCGATGTGCGCGGACACGGCGCGAATGCCGGCCGCGACAAGTGCTAGGTCAAGCGTGCTCGCCGAGCGTGAAAGTGAACACAGATGGCAGTGGACGACTCGATCGGGGGCATGGCTCAACTAGGTGTCGTTAAGAACGTGCACGAGCACAGCGGACTCACCGGTCGCGATGGGGTTCAGGGGTGCACGCTTGCGGCGGGGCACGCCGGTCGTGGCCAAGGCATGGCTTGGGATCCTGCACACAAGGGGCAACGGTGGCTCGATGGCCATCCTCCACAACGCCTTGGGGTGGCCTCGGGTGCGTGGCTCCAAGGTGAGACCTTGGCCGCGACGGCGGGGCTGCACGTGTGGCTCGATGGCCGGTGTCACAAGGGCGGCGGCGAGGTCGCGAGCTCGGGGTTCTCACCTAGATGGGGTTGCGGTCGAGTAGTGTGTTCCCATCCTGGTGAAGAGGAAGCAGAGCGGGTCCTGGCGTCGTGGTTTGGCTCGGGGTCTTGCACTGAGTCGGGTCTGGTCTGGCTCCTTCTAGGCTCGACTCCGGCTCCTCCTAGGCGGCATAGTCGACGTCGAGGACGTCGAGGTACGGTTGATGCGGCGAGAGGTGGCGACGGGGACGGTGCTCCCGGTTTCACGGCAAAACGTCGCCGCGCCTCCGGGTCACGGTCACCACCGCCGACTCCCTTGGCTCCTTGCTTCTTTCGCCCTTCACGGCCGCGCGAGAAGGTGGCGGCGGTGTGGGCAGTGCCCAAGGGCGAATGGTTAGGGTTCGCGTGAGGGCGGTGTGGCTTATTTGTAGTGCGGCAGCAAGAGGAGCCGCTAGGGGATGGCGGCGATTATCGGGGCGCACACCGGGGGTACGTGGACGACTCTCGGTTTCATGATGCTAGGGTTAGGGCAGGGGCAGAGTGAGGGCGCGCGCGCGGCGGGAAACGGGAGAGGGCGCGACGGCGGCCGTGGCTAGCGTCAGCGAGGTTTTCCCCTTCTCTGCTTTTGCTTTAGTCACGTGATTAGCGTGAACCCGATGGGCATCCGAGGAATGGAATCGTTTCCCCTAGGTGAGCGGGGAAGGCCTACAATAAAGTTCCATGCTTACCTTCTCCCATTTCCACACTGGCATGTCCAAGGGTTGTAGTAAGCCTCTAGGCTTTTGATGTTCAGCCTTTACCCTACGGCAAGTATCACCGTGAGCAACATAACTGGCGATGTCCCTCTTCATTCTACACCACCAGAACATGGTTTTCAGATCCTTGTACATCTTGGTGCTACCAGGGTGAATGGAATACCTTGTATCATGGGCTTCAGCCATAATTATCTCACGAATCTTCTCATCCTTTTTCACACACACACACGATCCTTCAACCAGACAGTACCATAATCATCAGTTCGAAAATCGGGAAGTAAACCCTTCCTCTTTCCGATGCGGAGGTCTTCAGTCTCGAGG
Source organism: Panicum virgatum (assembly GCF_016808335.1). Lineage (NCBI taxonomy): Eukaryota > Viridiplantae > Streptophyta > Magnoliopsida > Poales > Poaceae > Panicum > Panicum virgatum. The sequence goes on from NW_024376721.1 coordinate 4,818, forward strand.
CAATTTCTCTGAGCCTCATGAATCTGATCAAATAGGTTGTACTTCACCCTCAGCTCGTTCAATTGTTCTGCGCTAACAATGGACACTCTCATCTGCTCAAAGTCCCTGCACAACTCTTATGACAACACCTCTCCAGTCAGATGGTTCAGATAGCTCTTGCGACTCAGTGCATCTGCAACTACGTTGGCCTTGCCTGGATAATAGTGGATCTCTAACTGATAATCCTTGATTAACTCAAGCCAATGTCTCTGCCTCATGTTCAACTCAGACTGTGTGAAGAAGTATTTGAGACTCTTGTGATCTGTGTAAACGGCACACTTATTTCCGATCAGGTAGTGCCTCCAAATCTTCAATGCGTGCACTACAGCTACTAACTCAAGGTCGTGAGTGGGGTAATTCTGCTCATGAACCTTCAACTGACGTGAAGCGTAAGCCACAACTTTACCCTCCTGCATGAGAACACAACCTAGTCCATTCTTCGAGGCACCACAATATACCACGAAATCCTTATGGATATCCGGGAGTGTCAAGACTGGTCTGGTAGTGAGCTTCTCCTTCAAGAGTTGAAAGCTCTTCTCACATTTTTCATCCCATACAAACTTTGTGTCATTCTTCAATAAGTTGGTTAGGGGCTTAGCAATGGTAGAGAAATTCTCTATGAAACGCCGATAGTACTCGGCTAACCCAAGGAAACTCCTGATCTCAGACACATTACTGGGCTGCCTCCAGTTTACCACGGCCTCTATTTTAGTTGGATCCACAGCTACTCCCTCAGCAGTAATCACATGACCAAGAAATGCCACTTCTTCAAGCCAGAAATCACACTTGCTGAACTTGCCATAAAGCCGATTCCTCCGAAGTTTCTCCAACACAATCCGAAGGTGCTTCTCATGTTCCTCTCGTGTCTTGGAATACACGAGAATGTCATCTATGAAGACGACCACAAATCGATCAAGCTCCTCCATAAAGATCTTATTCATCATGTTCATGAAGTATGTCGGGGCATTTGTCAACCCGAACGCTACTACAGTGAACTCAAACTGCCCATGCCGAGTGACAAAGGCTGTCTTAGGTATGTCCTACTCACGAATCTTCATCTGGTGATATCCTGAGCACAGATTGATCTTGCTAAAGTACTTGGCACCTTTCAACTGATCTAGCAAATTGTCAATGCGTGGGAGTGGGTACTTGTTCTTGATCGTGACCTTATTCAACTCACGATAATCAATGCACATGCGCATCAACCCATCCTTCTTCTTGACAAATAGCACTGGTGATCCCCAAGGGGAAGTGCTTGGCCTTACGAATCCCTTTTCCATCAGTTCCGCCAATTGTTTCTTCAACTCTTCTTGCTCAATTGATGACATACAGTTGTGCCTATTCGCTATTGGTGTTGTTCCAGGCAACAGATCTATCACAAATTCCACTTCCCGATCAGGTGGTAACCTTGGTAACTCCTCTGGAAACACGTCCATGAACTCTCGAACTACTGGCACACTCTCCACGGGTACACCCTCCAAAGCGTGTAACATGTGGGCTGGTCCTGATCGAATGGGCCCAAACTCCACCTCATGTCCACTTGGGTGTCTCAACTTGACTGAGCGAGGACTGCAAGTGATAACTCCTCAGTACCTGGTAAGCCAATCCATGCCTAAGATCACATCAATCCCTTGGGACTCCAGGATAGTCAAATCTACCTTGAACTCAAGTCCTCCAATCAGAATACTGACTCCCTTACAACCCCAAGTGCAGTGGATTTCCCCTAGCGGGGAACTGCTAATCAAAGGTCTCCCTCGGGGTGTAACACTCAAGCTTTCATGAGAAACAAATGCGGATGAAACATATGAACTTGTTGCCCTTGAGTCAAAAAGTACCATGGCATTAGAATTATTAACAACAAACTCACCAATCACGACGTCTGGTGCCTCAGAAGCGTCCTCAGCAATGAGGTTGTTCAGCCGGCCGCGCACTGGTGGAGGTGGGGCGCGGGCCAGAGGATGCTGAGCAGCACCACCAGGAGTAGGTGGTCGGTACTGGCCTGCCTGCTAGCGTGTAGGGCACTTGTTGGCCTTGTGGCCAGTCTTGCCACAAGCGAAGCAGGTCCAGACGAGTGGAACGCCCGTAGTCGTAGCAAGTGTAGGTGGCTTCCATGTGTTCGCAGCCGTGGGCTAGAACTGTGGCCTCTGGTACATGGGCCCAGTGAGAGCATGACTGGCCTGGCCATAGCTAGTAGTTGGGCACTGAGCTGCCCTCATGGGCGGAGCTAGGCCATTCCTGGGTCTCTGAGAAGGACCCGGGCGAGCAGAGGAATCCGAGCGCTTCTTCTTGAAGGCAGTGCTGTCCTCATAGTCCAGCCTCTCCCTTTCCACTGCGATAGCCTTGTTGATCATTTGGCGCAACGAGGAGTAGTCCATGGATGACAGGAACTGTCGTATCCCACGGTGAAGATCCAGCTTGAACCAATACTGCCTCTTCTCTTCAGAGTCAGTGTCGTCTGGTGCATACCTCATCATTTTGGTGAAGACACTAGCATACTCCTGAACACGAAGCTGGCCCTGCTTGAGTCTACGAAACTCAGCGGCCTTGTGCACCATTATCTCCTTGGGCACGTAGAACTCCCTGAAAGCCTTGGTGAACTCATCCCACCCAATGTGAGTGGGGTCAGGGTGAGTCTCACTGAAGCTGTCCCACCAAGCTCGTGCAGTGCCAGTCAGCTGGTGTGTAGCTAACGTGACGCACTCCTCGTCAGTACAAGTGGTCAGATCTAACTTCTTCTCAATCTCCCTCAGCCAGTCATCCGCCTCCAGCGGATCCTCAGAGAACTCAAAGGTAGGAGGCCTCAGCTTGATGAAACCCTCGATCTTTCTGGTAAGTGTTTCAGGCTGGTGGTAGTGGTGTGGCTGACCATCTGGTGGTGGGTTCTGGTTGTGATTCCCTAGGAGAGTGGCTAGGTTTGCCATGAACTGGTGCTGGCTAGCTAGGACCTGGGCAAAGGTAGGTGCGTTAGCATCTGGTGGTGGTGGTGGGATCTCTGGCTTAGGCTGTGGTGCTCCTCTATCATCGTGTCCTCCACCTCCTCTCCCTACCTGTCTACCCCCTCTCAGGCCCTGCCTTCCTCCTCTCTGACCTCCTGGTCTAGCTCCTCCTCTAGCAACTTGCCTGCCCCCTCTACCAACCTGTCTACCGCCTCTCTGACCTCCAGCAGGTGGATCCTCCACCTCGAGCTCTTGTTCGAGCTCTAGCTCAGGCTCAGGCTCAGGCTCAAGCTCAGCCTCCCGCCTGTGTGCGGCCCTGTGAGCCACTCTTGCGGAATGTCGAATCATCTGAAAATTTTATACGTGTGTTTGTATGAGCATATATAAAGTAACTTATATTACAAATTTTTAATATGATCACACAAAATGTGTAATCACTCAAACATGAAGAAGCATAAAATCCATAAAAGGCGAATAAGAAACAATCACCAATCATCATTTCGTCTACCAAATCGCAGTTTTAAGCATTACAGGGTCATGCTAGATGCGATACAAGCATGGGATACAACTCTAACTAACCATACTCTAACTCATGACGTGGCCATGCTCGGCATAGGATACAGACTCCGACTCTGACTCATGATAGCCTAAACACAACTAAAGCCTCGGTACTCCCATCTCTGGTGGACGGCATCTACTGTATCTAGGTTAGCTTCACTAGCTGCCTGTCAAAAAGTGTCGGACATCCACATGTCGCAGTGTCTATCGGGTGATCCTCAAGGTCGGGGGATAGGGTATCAGAACCCGTATGTCCCCCACGTCACTGTCCTCCTCTACCTCCACTCGGGTGCCCTCTGGAAACTTCACAACTCTCTCTCTAAGAGACGTGTCTCCATCGCACAGTATGTCCGCGATGCGAATGGCCTCTGCCATCTCACGTGTCAGACTGGGCTCTCCACTGATAGGTCTCTCGCAAGTTCTGTAGTCGAGGCGACTGGGGGGAAGCTCTTACGTCTCTGGCTGCAGTGTGGGCACAAGCCACACGGGAAAGTCCTCCTGCAACCTCTGGAACTCAGCAACACGGTGGGTGTCTGTCTTGCGCCACGCGGCTACCGCTCTGTCGAACCGCTCCAACTGGAAGACCGTCTTCGACAGCAGGTGGGTCAGGTTGTTCTTGTTAGCCTCTCGGTTCTTCTCCAGGAAGGCAACGTTCTTCCTCAACTCACGGTTCTCCTCCGTGAGTGAATACATCACCTCAAGCTGCTCTTGAATCTTGTTCTCCATTATCAGCAGCACCTGAGCCATGTGGCTCCTCTCTGCCTCAGCATGGAGCTGGCGGTTCTCGGCGGTGACCCGTCGGTAACGCTCAGCAGTGAGTCGCTCCTCGGCCACTCTCTGGTAGTCCTCAAACTCAGACCGCATCCTCTGCGCAGTCGACTTCAGTGACCCAATCGTGCTAGTCTGAACCTCCGAGAAACAGGTCGTGGCACGCCTCTGGTCGTCAAGCTGACTGTACTCCTACTCCAAAGAGGAAAGGTAGGCATCCTGAAGGAGCACAAACCTCCCCAGTGCGGTGGTGCACAGGTCTGCCTCACGGAACGGAGCCTCCTGCATCTCTCTCTCCAAGTGGTGTAGGTGGGGCGCAGTGGGTAGTAGACGTGGAAAGAGGCGAAACTCCGAGTGCTGCAAGTAAGCTCTGTAGTCACGTCCAATGACATTGATTGCTGAGATAGCTGCCTTCTGAATCCCCCAAGGAACTGTGGGCGAAGTGGCCACCAAGTGAACTGCCGGGAAAGGAACCCCTGGAGCAGCTGTCTGTACGGCGTCGATGTACAACATCACGACAGCTGGGTCCCAGTCGCGTCGTATCTGCGCAGTGAATTGGACGTGCTCAGGTCTAACACCCAAGTGCTGAAGCATCCCCTTCAAGAGGTCCACCATGCCGTTGAGGTGTCTTTCCTCAGTCAGCCAGTCAGTCCACGGCTCCATCTATTACAGTTAGGAGGCCAGAGTTAGTAAGTTTGTAAATGTATTTATAAAGCAAAATGTTAACTGAGTCAACTTTGAGTTAGATCAAATAAGTACAATGTAGTTTTTGGAAATTATTAGTTGCTAATGTCCATTTCTATGGCTGCATGCTACGGTCAAGAGCCTCGCTCTGATACCAGCTGAAACGCCATAGATTTCATGGAGCCGAAATCCAAGGTTTGACAAAATAATATGTCTATCTCGTTGATATCATCACCATGCTCAAATCGTTTAACTGACTTGATTACAGCCTTATTCAGGCTTACTTCGGTACGCAGACCGGTACAAGCCAACTTGGCTAAACATGAAGTGAAATAACATTAGAGTAAAGCAGCTAATCGCGTCTTCAGGTCCATCTCCATGATCGCTTCTCGAGCATAGCACAGCAACCGCCTAGTCATACCATCCATCGTTGTTAAAGTCATAGTCCGGCTCCTCATCCTCAGTTTCTGTACGATAAACGTATAGGTCACTAATTCGAGCACCCCAAAGCCGCCTAACTAGTATATCAAGTGAAGGCTGGGTTTCCTATGCGAGCAATAAATATATATATAAACCATAATCATATTATTAACACCATTTCACGATAACCATCCACATCTCACCTCCAAACACCTCATCACCACATCACTCGACTAAGTCTGCGACAAGGGCGGCTCCCTCCTACCCTTGCCTCATGGGCCAACGCCAGACCAATCGCTCGAGGGAGAGAAGAGAACCCCATGCTAGCTGTAGTGACTCCGCCTTTGGGCCGTCCATAACCGTGGACTCGGCTATACGTATAGCTTACACTCTGCAGAGGTTGTCCTATATCTTATGAAGAGAGGCTAAGTCTGCCGTCACTGGCAAAGCGCCCCTTCCCATATGGTAAACCTACGCCTAATGACACCAACCTGCTTTCCCGAGCTAGAACTAGTTTGGATACATACCACCGCACACTCGGAACTGTGAAACTCGGTTATCTGGGGCCTCAACACGGGCCGAGTATATCGGGAAGTCCAGGCTAAACGGGCCAGATCCGGCCCGTACGTGCATTTGGCGGCCCAAGTCCAGCGCTTAAAGTCCCATTTTCCTCCCCCCATTTCTCTTCCCGCGACGAGGCATGGCCCGTCCGTCCGCTCGGCCCAGTAGATGGCGTGGCCCAGGCAGAAGTTCTTCAGCGCTCTGGTTCCATCCTCCTCCTTCGCCTTCTCGGTGCCCACCAAGTGCTCGACGAAATCACGCAAAGGTTCACCCGAGTGGCCGTGTCCGTGACCACGCGAACACGCGCACTCGGCGCGAGGCCTCTGATCCTACGCGTCCAGTAAGGGCTCGGCGCGACGGTTTGATGCGCGCGGTTATGGCGGTGCACGCTAGCCGCGGTGGCCTAGAGACGGTGATAGGGTCACGGCGGCGTGCGCTGGTCCGGCCCCCAACTCGACTACGGCGGCCTAATATTTCCTCAACAGGAGGTTTCGACGGCGTTCATGGCGCGCTAGCTCGGCAGGGTACGCCGTTCGTGGTGCGGTCCGGGTTGCGAAGCCCGGCACGGTGGTGTCGGAGTGCGCGGACACGGCGCAAACGCCGGCTGCGACAAGTGCTTGGTCACAGTGTTGGCGCTCCTTAAGTATTCATTTTATCTCCTGTTTAACTTTGATAATGGAATGAATTTAATATCAAAATCACTAACCATCCTAACCTCGGCCCAATTATTGGTCGTTTTCACATTTGCACATATATTTTGGAGGTACTTCGTTTTTGCAGGTTTTTGACCAATTTTGGAGCATGAAATGGCAAGGCCCACGATCACGCAATGACATGAATAAAGGCGAAGGCCAAAGCCCGAACAAAGGATCGAAGGCCATGATGATTAAAGGCCCGTTCATGCACATCCACCCTCCAATGAAGCCCAAAAGACAAAGCCCACAAGATAAGATCAAGATACTTCGAGGCTAAGCAAAGCAAAGAGATATTTAAGGAAGGATTTTCCATCATATCCTTCTCCTCGAAGAAATCTCGAAGATAACGACATCTAAAGGGGTGCAATCGTGAAAGACATAAACTCTAGAAGATTCCAGGAGGCTTGGGGAGAAAGTTGAGCACGAGCCGGCGAAGGAAAGTGCCAGGCCGGCCGGCCTAGGCTCATTGGGCCGGCCGGCCCAGGCCTTTTTTAGGTCGGTTCGACCTCCCCTTTGACCGAGGGTTCCCTGAGGCTATTTAAAGACCCCTCCCCAAGGTTCACGTAGAGATCAATTCGGGAGACGATGCCAAGGAGCAAAGAAGATAGAGGGACACCTCTCGGAGAGCCGAGGGTCGTGCTCGTTGTCTAGGGTTTTCCCTAGCCGACGTGGGAACCTTGCAAGGAAGACCACATCGGAGTTCTGGAGCTAGGATCATCAAGATCAAGGTAGGGCCCCGGTTGTGATCTTGTGATGTACTATCATTCATGGTGAAGTTATTTGTGTTTCCGAATGTTTAGCGACCATGTTCTCCTCTTTCGATTTCGTGCTTTTCTTTGGGTTCGCTTCATCTTAGATCGATTATCGAGATAGATCACTTAGCATGATCTTGTAGCCATGGTGGCTAGAGGTTCATGGCGTAACTACCAAAGGGAGTTCGACTTTCTTCAGGGTATCCCGTTGAAAGGGGTGGCATCGTGACAGGCCGTTGCCACTTAGTAGGTTGGGTATCGAGGGATCGGGTTGGAGATTTTGGGTTTAATGAGGCTTTTCATTGAGATTCACATCTATCTTACTTCACTTTATCTAGCTGGAACTACAACATATGCATGATCTAGGTGATCTAGATTGGTTATCTCTAACTTTCTCTTGCTACCTTTGGTGTTTGTCGTGTTTTTAATAGATTAGATTGGTTTTACACCATCTCACACAAAGGAATTTCTATGCTAGTAGATTGTTTCTTGTCTCTTTGGTTCCGTGGATTGATAAACCTTGGGGGAATACTCTGAGGGAAAAGCTACATGAAATCGTGCGCTTGCGGTATATAAATCGGGGGCGCTCAGGAGCGTCAACACACAGTGTGCTCGCCGAGCGTGACAGTGAACACGGATAGCAGTGGACGACTCGATCGCGGGCATGGCTCAACTAGGTGTCGTTCAGAACGTGCGTGAGCAGAGCGGACTCGCCGGTCGCGACGGGGTTCAGGGGTGCACGCTTGCGGCGGGGCACACCGGTCGTGCCAAGGCATGGCTTGGGATCCTGCACACAAGGGGCAATGGTGGCTCGATGGCCATCCTCCACAACGGCTTGGGGTGGCCTCATGTGCGCAGCTCCAAGGTGAGACCTTGGCCGCGACGGCGGGGTTGCACGCGCAGTTCGATGGCCGGCGTCACAAGGGCGGTGGCGAGGTCGCGAGCTCGGGGTTCTCACCTAGATGGGGCTGCGGTCGAGTACTGTGTTCCCATCCTGGTGAAGAGGAAGCAGAGCAGGTCCTGGCGTCATGGTTTGGCTCGGGGTCGTGGACGTCGTTCAGGGCGCGGACGTCATTGCATGATCTGTCTGGCTCGGCGTCTGGTCCGGTCTGGCACCCTCTAGGCTCGACTCTGGCTCCTCCTTGGTGGCGTAGTCAATGTCGAGGACGTCGGGGTATGGTTGATGCGGCGAGCGGTGGTGACGGGGACGGCGCTCCTGGTTTCGCGGCGAGACGTCGCCGCGCCTTCGAGTCGCGGTCACCACCGCCGACTGCATTGGCTCCTTGCTTCTTTCTCCCTTCACGGCCCTCGAAGAAGGTGGCGGCGGTGTGGGCAGCGCCCAAGGGCGAATGGTTAGGGTTCGCATGTGGGCGGTGTGGCTTATTTGTAGTGTGGCGGCAGGAGGAGTGGCTTGGGGATGGCGGTGATTATCGGGGCGCGCGCAGGGGGTACATGGACGGCTCTCGGCTTCTCGATGCTAGGGTTAGGGTAGGGGCAGCGAGGCTGGCGTCAGTGGGGTTTTCCCCTTCTCTGCTTTTGCTTTAGTCACGCAATTAGCGTGAACCCGATGGGCATCCGAGGCGAGGCGCTTGGCGGCCGGATGCGGGGATGGGCGCGGCTTTGAGAGCTCCTCGGGCTCCTCTCCTCTCTCTTGGCGTGGCTCGGGGGTGGCGAAGTTGGACGGCGGCATCTGCTTCGGCGCGAGACAGAGGCGAGGGAGGAAGGGGAAAGAAGAAGGGCGTTGGTGGCAGGCCCATGTAGTCAGTGGCACAGGAAGAGAAAAAGGCACCAGCCACGAAGGCGTATTTCGCAAGGGAACTGGGACGCTCGCGGCCTGCTACTTCGCGGGCCGAGAGGCCGTGGCAGTGGGCTACGGTGGCCCTTTGCCCTTTTCAATTTCTATTTGATTTCCCTTTTGGTTTATAATTATTCTATATTTATTTGAATTTGAACCATGGGTTCTAATCAAGCAATAAAATCCGACAAACTCCAGATAATGATGCATGAAGAAATTACATCTATATGTATGCACAACCAAAGTGATAATTTATTTAGAGAATTCTTATGTTTTTATAAATCTAAATTTGAAATTTTTATGCCCAAAATTTGGGGTGTTACATAAAGATAGGCTATCACCCCAAAAAGGGGAATGGTGAACTTGCTGAGTACGTATGTACTCACCCTTGCTATATTGTTGCTTTTCAGATAGTGCCGATGAGTTGTTTGAGATACTCTATGGTTAGATCATGATCATGCTTCCCAACCAGTTATGGCATAAGGGCCCGAAGGATTGCTTCCGCTGTATCTTACTTTCATGCATTATTTATGTATGGTTTGTAACCGTTAAGACAAAACTTTGTACTACTTGAAATAAATATCCTGCTAGAACCCTAGGACTAGCATTTGTGTCACATTTGAGTCTCCAAGAAATTGGGGGCTCTTCAGTCGTGTGCTGAGCTGTTCGGGCCCCACCATCGCTCGGCTATTCGCGATCGGTCGACCGATCGCTGTTCTAACTTTTCGGTTAGCGAGAGGATTGAACGATGGATACAAATTTAAGATAGGTATTAAGATTGATAGCTGATTTTAAATGATGATAAGCTAATTGGGGATCCCCATGGGGAACGGATACGGGGAATGCTACTCCATATTCCCATCCCCGTGAACCCGACGGGGGATAAATTTTCCCCGTCAACCTCGTCGTGGGAAATAAAATGCCTCCATCCCCGTCCCACAACAGATATACTTCCCGCGGGGAATCCATCTCTAATTGGTACATTGTGATAATTCATTTCATAGGCGACAAAACCCAACGCTAATATATACGTATGTACTAGCCATATAAAATATAATATTTTACTACTAATACCATGTACAACATGTAGATTAAGTAGTACTACTACGTAGTAGAAGCAGCAAATGCGAAGCCCCATTGATTTGGGAGCCCAGATCAGTGGCATCGATCGACCCCACTAGCGGCTGGCAGCATAATTTTCCCATTCGCATGTTCCACGGGGTGGAGGTCACTTCTTATTCCCATGTTTACCAGGTCCCGATGTGACCTCAAGCCATCCTTTGTCTTGCCTTTTACATCCATGAACAAACAGATAGTGCTATCGAACACGTTCTTCTTTATGTGCATAGCATCGACGGCATGTAGAACCTCCAAGTCCTTGTAGTATGGCAAATACTTAAAGAACATTGACATCTTCTTGAAAGGCATGCCCTCTACAGGGGCTTTAGTTATCTTGATCTTCTTGCCATAGCTGACGTTAATCTTCCTTACCATATAAAAAACATATTTGCTGTTGTTTCTTCTTATTGGTACTGAACCTGACTCTGCCTTACCGTCAAAGAGGGCGTAGAACGCCTTCCTGCGGTATTTGTGCCTTTCAACAAGGAACCGGCGGTACTTCAGATACACAAAATTTTTTTGAACCATCCAGGTACACAAACATCGTGCCATCCAGCCATACTAAACATCCCGTCTTTCCTTTGGTCTGGCCAGAGATCGAGAACAATGCAGGGTAGTCATTGATGGTAACGATTATAATTCCTCTACATGTGAAGTGGTCCTTAGCATACTCGTCCCACATTCGCACACCCTCATTCCAAAGCTTTGCCATATCAGCCATCAATGGCTCAAGGAAGACATCTATATCAATGCCCGGTTGTTTCGGCCCTTGTATCAGAATACACAACATTATGTACTTCCTCTTCTGGCAAAGCCAGGTCGGTAGGTTGTATATGGTCAATATAACAGCACATGTGCTGTGTATGCTGTTTCTTTCCCCAAAAGGATTCATTCCTTCTGTCCTTAGTGCAAACCTCACATTCCTTGGGTCCTTCGCAAACTCGGGGTACATCTCATCAAACCTTTTCAACTGTGTGCCATCGGCCGGGTGTGAAAGCTTACCCTCGTCCTGAATCCGCTCTTCATGCCACCAACACATCAGCTTTCCTTCTCGAGGGTTTGCAAACATACGCCTTAAGCGGTCGATTGGATTGAGATACCACATAACCAATTTGGGGAATCTCCTCTTGTTCTCGTCTATGCCTAAGCATGTATCTTCTTTGGAAGGTTCAGGCACACCCTTTTTCTTCCTCTTCTTCCTTTTTGAGGATGCTTGATCGTCGTCCTTGTAAATGTCATTCTGCTTGTAACGGCTAGTGCCACATGGTGGACATTTCTCTAGTTTCCCAAATGTTTCCCCTCGATATAGTATGCAGTAGTTTGGGCATGCATGTATTCTCTCAATTCCCATTGTCAATGGGCTAATAATCTTCTTTGCTTGGTACGTGTTCTCAGGCACAAAGTTAGGCTTCGAAAGCAACCAGGATAAGAGTTTCATCAGATCATTGAAGCTAGAGTCAGACCACCCGTACTTGGCCTTCAGAATCAATAGCTCGAGTACAAACCATAGCTCAGACAAATGAGTCGGACACCCCCTTTGACTTCTCGTACACGCTATGGTGTGCAGCATCCACTACCACCTTGAAATGCTCTAACCCTTTCACGCTCCCAATAAGGACATCCGCCTTAAAGTGCTTCAGCATTTGTTCCAGCTCATCTGCATCACTATCATCATCACCATATTGGCCTTCTAAACTCCCTGAAGGTATGCTTATGTATCCACCACCGCCGTCATCATTTCCATCAACACGAGAACATGTCATGTGAAGGTTGGCATCGAAGAATGTTTCACTATCATCTACATCTCCACATCCTACAAACCTGTATGTTCCTTGATCGGTTACTGGTAGTTCTGAAGGAGTGTCATGCTATCCATGATGGATCCAAGTGGAGTAGTCATCAACAAATCCTTCAATGATCACGTGTGACCTGATGGTGACTGCGTCTGCCTAGACCTTCAGATTTTTACACTTCCTATAAGGGCAACATATACCGGAAACCCCCTTGATCCTCTCATCCATCTTCGCAACATCAATGAATTTATCCAATTCAACACGGAAAGCCCTCTCCGTCCTTTTCATGGTATACATCCACCGATGAGCCATCTACAAATTAAATTTTCACAAAACATTCCGTGGCACATCTTGAGATAATAGACTATTGATCTCGTAACAAACTTACATTATTTGACTGGTACAAATACATGTGCTTTTAAAAACATACGTTTAAAAAAACTTGAATTTTGTACGTTGTAAACGTACACCTATGTTGCCTGGTTCGATTAAAATATATATAGACGTTAAACACATGCTTGGGTTTTCTTAAGATCCAGAGACAGTACATATATAAGAGTATATCCATATTGGAGGATTTAATTTATCGACATATGAAAAACCTATATTATGTCGAGAGAGAAAACATGTGATTATCTTAAGATCTACATTGGGAGAAATGTTTCTTAGCAGCCTAGTGACAAATTTAATTCTATATTATCCTCAAGTGTAAAGATCCACAAAATTGTCCATCAAGATAGCTGTTTGGTATATATTCATACCTAGGTTCAATTAATTGGACCATGAGAGAGAGTGAGAGGTCAAGTGACAAGTACCTTGACCTCATATATGATGATAAGCCATTACTGAGATGTTTTGGAGGTTTTGCCGGGTTAGCTTCCATTGCCTTTGCGCTTCAAGTGTTTTGGCTAACCGATGATGGTGTGAGTAGGCGTTGAGTTGTGGTGCTGTGTTTTTCTTTGTTATGGTGGTGTCGGAGATGACTAACAATCGTGCTCCGAGGAGACACACAGCTCTTGGCTGTGGTGTGCAGGTACACGGGCGTGCGGTGGTCGACGGCGTGGCTTGAGACTGGTGAGGATGCGTGCCGATGGACCGTGCGGTGGCGTGAGGGTGAGTTTGGTACTCGAGCCTACGCCCATGCGATGGTGAAGGGCAATCGAGCTGGGCCACCGGATGCCAGGCGAGGCCGTGGCGTCCACTCCTGGCGCCAAGCTTGGAGGGCTCGTGGTGGGTGATGGCAGCGTTGTCGTGCCGTGGCAAGCTCGGGTCTTGGGGACTTGCAGTTTGGCACGTAGTGGAGGGACATGTGTCAAAGCCTGTGGTTTGTTGGTTGAACCAGAAAAACCAACGGAGGCCGGTTTGGTGGTTTGGGCCTCAAAACCATCAGAGAGGGTGAAGGCAGCATGGGCCAAGTCAAGAAGGCATGGCGTGCAGAGCGCTAGGGCCTTGGCGGGAGGCCAAGACACGTCCCAACATCGAGGGTTTGGCGGCTTTCCTCAAAACCGTCACCCAAGCTCAGGGTTTCCTGGTATCCCCCCCAAAACCATGGGCGACTTGGTGGCTCAAGGAGTCGGTGTACGTGGCGTCATCGCGAAGCTTGCGTCAAGGCGAAGCAAAGTCGTGAAGGCGTCGTGTTCGTCCGATGAGGGATGGAAAAGTTGGATGGATTTACCCCCAGAGGGTATTCGGATAGTGTTCTTCATGTGAGGGCAAAATGGTCATTCGGACCATTTGCTTGTATATAGGAGGGGGGCAGCAGCCATCCGCCTCCACCTCTTCTCCATTTGCTCATTCATCTCATCTCTAGAAGGAGGTCGTCTCACTTTTGTTTTGGTGAGAGTTTTGGTAGGATTAGAGAGGGATTGAGTGTTGTGGCTCTTTGTTCTTGAGCTTTTCGTCATCCAATCTTTGTGTGTTGATTGGAGTGGCTTGTAACCGGACATCTTGATGCAAGATAAAGATCATTTCCTGTCTCAAGTTGTCTCCCTCTCCATTGTGCTGAATTCTGTCTTTTAAGCCATTTTCGGAGCTTTTATCTTGTGATTTTCGTGCTCTCTGTGTGGCTGAGTTTTGGGCAGGATTCCTGGTGGATTTGGAGGGTTAGATCCTGTGTGATTTCATCTTAGCAATGCCACATACATAGCTGTAGGACCAAGAAATGCGACCAGAGGGGGGGTGTGAATGGGAGCCTTTGAAAATTATCGCGATCAACAATTTGGCTCAAGATCCAAGTGTGCACCCCAACCCTAGAGTTCTAGGCAAGGTGTGGAATAGCTATGAGGAGCTACACCAACACAAGAATGCCCTAGGAATCCACGAGACAAAACACGGAAGCAAACGCGAAGAAACAGCACAAAAACCAGCAAGGTATATATCACCGGTTGATCCGACGCACAAAGGATTGACGGCGTCGGTCAAACCGATGATACAGAGCCTGCAGTGAAGACAATCGAACACCGGTTGATCTGGCACTCACGTTTGAAAGGCGTCAGTTCAACCGACGACACTGCACCGGATAAACCGACAAATTCAAACGCAACGTCGGTGCAGTTGTCCAGAGCGGCCACATAATGCACACAACGATCACCGGTTAAACCGACGATAGCGCGCCAGATGAACCAATGAAATCAGCAATAACACCGGTGCAGTTGTCCAGAGAAGCTGCAAATCGAAATCAACTGAGCACCGGTTAAACCGGTGTGGAGAAAACTGAACCCGTCGGTTAAACGGCCAAAACTGCGAATCCTGTGGTAACGCCGGATGAACCGATGCACGTAGAGGCTAATGCACCTGTGCAACCAACAGAAACCCCAAAAACCCTAACAGGCGACAAAACCACTCATCGGTTGATCCGACACACAATAATGCAAGCGTCGGTTCAACCGGCGATAAGGAAAAATTCTGCTCGAGCAGAGCAGAGTTTTTCCAGCCCGCGACCTGAGAAAAATTCGATGATTGAACGATCAAATCAGGTCCAAAGCAGCTCAAATTTTGGGGAGATGAAGATGATGACTTCAAGAACCCATCCCCAAAAGATCTCCAAGAAATTCCTCACAGTTGAAGTGGAATCGAAACAAATCGGAGCAAGAACGGGGTTTTCGGGATTTTCTAAAAACTCTGTTCTTGAGGGATCGCGACTCACGGGGGATTTAGCACTTGGCTAGGGTGATTCAGGTCGCAAGGAAAGTCCTCAAGGAACACTGCAGCAAGTAGAAGAATCCCGAAACCAAAGAACTCAAGACCATGGAGGAATCAAACACCAAAAGCTCCAAACAACATGAAACATAGTTTGGTTCAAAAGCCACGAGGGCACAAGGAGGGAAGGGCCTCCTTTCCCACGCAAATTCCTTACAAAAGCTTCAAGAATCCATCTCTCAAATCTCACCTTACAGGAGGAAGAGAGGAGGACAGGGAGAGGGAGGAAGAGAGGGCGCCTGGCTGCCTGTGTCCTTCTGTTGAGCGCCAGCCAGAGAACCGAGAGAGGGAGGGAGGGGAACTAGCCTTTTTGTCCTGCAGGGGCAGCGCCACCCACTCCCAATTTGCCTCCCTTTCTTGCCTTCCAAGCCTTCCTCTAAAGACTACAATACCCCTAAGTGCTGAAATTAA
This sequence comes from Panicum virgatum, assembly GCF_016808335.1. NCBI lineage: Eukaryota > Viridiplantae > Streptophyta > Magnoliopsida > Poales > Poaceae > Panicum > Panicum virgatum. The sequence goes on from NW_024376721.1 coordinate 20,547, forward strand.
ACTAAAGGCCCTTAGGGGCAAAACCGGAAAGATACATTGAAGACCATCCGACGGCTGCGACGACTTGGAGTAGTTTGCTTCGACCCGATGCAATCCCTCTGATGTCGCCACGCGTCCTTCTGGAATCTTCACGGGGGCAGTTTTGGAAAAACTATCGAAACCGAGTTCGGGGGGCGGTTTTGGAGCACCCGCCAAACCTTCCCGCGCGATGTTTCCGGCACACCCGCCAAGCCCAATGTCGCCATGTGTCCGACCTCCCGCTGGAACCCTCTCCGACTTGGCCGAGTCGACGCATCCTAGCTGTTGGTTTTTCTCGAGCTACCAACAAACTCCATGCCGTCCCGCCTTGGCTCCAGGAGTGGATCGCAACGCGGCCCAGCAGTGGCCCAAGCATCTGGGCCGTCCTTCACCACCGCATGGTCGTCCGGTCGGGCCTCCAATGCCACCGCAAGGTCTCCTGCCTCCGCATGGTCGTCGAGCTCCCTGCCACCGCAACGCCACCGCATGGTCCATCGGCACGTGCCTCGCTCTTGTCCAAACCATCTCGCTGTCCCCACGCCATCCGTTTACCTGCACACCACAGACCAAGAACCGGCGCAATCTCCACAGAGTCGCGACTAAACACAGTTAGTCCACTCCACATATTGGCAATCACTCATCACACCAAGGAGCAGGCCTCCACTGCCTCTCAATCTCCCCCTTGATGAGTGCATTGTCAACACCACACCCCACACGGGCACTGGTGAAACAAACAGATAACCAAAAAAGAAATAGAAAACAAAGAGAGCTAACTCAAGTGATCAAAAGAGAATGAAAGCCTGAAAAGATCACTTGAAGATAGCAAAGCCAAAAGAGTCAGCCCCCAAGACAAGGGCAACGGCTCGACGCACTGACTCCAAAACAACCCCCCAAGAAAGAGGCAAGGCTCAACACAGCCAAGCATGTGCAAAGTTGGTCCCTCCAGAAAGAGGCAAGGCTCAACACAACCCGCAAAGAGCATGAAAAAGCTCAAAACTCCCCCTGAAATGCAGCTCCCCCTCACTATGCAACTTTCCTCCCCCTGAAATACAGCTCCCCCTCACTATGCAACTTTCCCCCGATGTGTGCACACTCAAAAACTGGATCTCTCCCCCAAGGTTCACAATCTCTCCCCCTAAGGTACAAGAGATACCAATCAACAATCTCTCCCCTTTGTTGACAAAGCACACGTCAAGGAAACTCCCCCTGTCTAGATGCTCCCCCTGGAAATATGCCATGAAGTGCAAGCATGCGTGCCTAAAAAGCTTCCAGGTATAGAACAAGAGCATTTGCAAAGGTCGAAACAGCAGAGCATATGAGGGTGCATATACAGAGACAATGCATTGGGAAGCTCATAAGAATATATCTATACAGATCATGAGCAAGCATTTGTCATTTGTAAAAGAAAAGGCATCACCATAAAGGACCTAGCATACTAGAAGGTAAGCAAGCATGCTAGTGCTAGCAAGAACATACCGGTGAGCTAACCAAAGCATATCACAGCAACTGCCACTCAAGCAACTGAAAACTTGTCAAGATTTTGATACCAACTGAAAACACTTAGTTTCTCAACAAGAAGAAGTGGTGCCAGGGGTTGAAAACTTGCAAGTGCTCAACTTAGCGAATGTACCAAGCCTAGGTCAAGGACCATCAGAAGCTTAAGATAGCACTCTCAGTCATCCACAGCCTTGTCCATGTTCTCCAAAGGAGCAGTCTCAGAACAAGATCAGTGGTGCAAGCAATCCCACCTGGATCTTTTCACTCAGACCAAATATTGGATTTTTGAAATAGATTCCAATTATAACACACCAACTATTTGATTTTGCAATGCAACCATGAAGCAAAAGAGGGCATCTTGTTGCATATGAGAGCAAAGGACCTAACCACTAAGCATGATCAAGATAGCATAAGCATACAAACCTACACATGCTAGTAGCAAATCCTGAAGGTGACCATGTTTTATGATTTTCAAAGAATAAAATAGCTAAGTTCAGAGCCAATATACAACATATTCAAAGGAGCTAGCTACACATGGTCAAAGCATATATACAACTCATAGCATAGCACAAGCAAATGCAGATATCATACATGAGAAGCTGGTGCAAGTGTAATGCATATGAGCAGATGCAATGCTAAATGGTATGTACACAATAATGCAAGAAAAAGCAAAGAAGAAAGAAAAACCAATCCTAAACTACAGAAACAACTACCCAACTCAAAATGGGTAGCACACGCCAAGCTCTCCCCGCAAGCGAGCATAGGTGGCTTGTTCTAGGGGCTTAGTCAGGATGTCAGCTACTTGATTATCAGTGGATACATAGGTCAGCTCGACATCACCCTTCTCATAGTGATCTCTCAGGAAATGGAACCTCACGTCTATATGCTTGGAGCGAGAGTGTAGGACGGGGTTCTTGGCTAAGCTTATGGCTGAGGTGCTGTCAATGAAAATAGGAACTCTGCCATAGGTTAGGCCATAATCGCTGAGAGTGCGTCTCATCCAAAGGATCTGGGAGCAGCAACTAGCAGTAGCTATGTATTTGGTTTCTGTGGTGGAAAGAGCTAAACTAGTTTGCTTGCGGGCAGACCAAGACACAAGAGAAGTTCCAAGAAACTGACAGGTACCTGAAGTCGACTTGCGATCAATCCGACACCCACCATGGTCAGCATCAGAAAAGCCAACCAATGCAAGAGAAGAGGAAGAAGAGTACCAAAGGCCAAACTCAGGAGTGTAGCGGAGGTACCTGAAAATCTTCTTCATAGCATTCCTGTGAGAAGTGTGCGGAGAAGCCTGGAACCTCGCGCAGAACTCGATTCACCAGGAAGTGGGCCTGCAGCCGGCGCAGGGACACCACCATCATCCTCAAAAGCCTCAGGCTCATCCTCATCCTCGAAGATGTCCTGGCCAAACTCATTGTCACCTGCACACTCCACAGAAGCAGACAAAGAAGGAGTGGACTCGTCGAAGGTTACATTACAAGTTTTGACGATCCGGTTAGTCTCAAGAATAAGAACACGATAGCCTCTAGATTGAAGAGCATAGCCAAGAAAAATGCCATCAGAGCACCTAGACTCGAACTTATCAAGATTTCCCTCCTTCAAAACAAAGCATCTGCAACCAAAAGCACGCAGGTGGGACACCTTGGGCTGTCGACCAAACCGCAACTCATACGAAGTCTTTTTCATGAATGAGCGAAGGAAGATGCGGTTGGCAACATAGCATGCGGTGTTGATCGCCTCGGCTCAAAAATGCCTAGGAGTCCTATGCTCATCAAGCATCGTCCTGGCCATCTCCACTAGGGTCCGGTTTTTGCGTTCAACCACGCCATTCTGTGGAGGAACATAAGGAGAGGAGTACTGGTGATCAAGACCGAAACCACGACAGAAGTCATCAAAACGAGCATTCTTAAATTCAGAGCCATTATCACTACGGATAGCCCTCATGGCATGTGGAAGTTCATTCTATAACCTCAAGGCAAGGTCTCGAAAGTACTGAAAAGCCTCATCCTTAGTCTCCAAGAAGAAAACCCAAGAGTACCGAGAGAAGTCGTCAACGATCACAAGAATGTACCACTTCCCACCGACAGAGCGCACATGAGCAGGGCCAACAGTGTCCATGTGAAGAAGCTCGCCTGGGTGCGATGTCATCACCTGATTCACAGGTGGGTGCGGAAGGGAAACCATCTTCCCGTGATGACACGGGTGACAGACAAGGTCCTTGTCCTTCTTGAGCTTGGGCAATCCTCGGATCAAATCAAGTGAGCTGAGCCTAACTAGTAGATCAAAGCCCAAGTGACCGAGTCTTCTATGCCACTTTCAGAGCTCAGAGGACTGACCAGTCACCAGATAGTGAGAGGTGCTAGAAGAAGATCCAGAAAAGTCAATGCGAAACACACGACCAAGAGGAACAATGCTGTAAACGAATTCCCCTCTGGAATCAAGAACACGCGAGCAACCTCTCTTGAAACTCACCTCAAACCCATCATCGAGAAGTTATGAAACAGAAAGCAGATTAAAACGAAGTTTATCAACAAGAGCAACCTCTCTTAGGGTGAAGTCATCAGAAATCCGAATAGTGCCAACTCCACGTACCTTTCCTCCGCTGTAATCCCCGAAGGTGATGTACTCTTTGTCCTTCATCGGGGTGAGGCTGGAGAACCATCTGTGACTCTCGGTCATGTGGCGCAAACAACTGGAGTCCATGAGCCATATGTTCTCCAGGCCTCGAGTGTCCTGCTCAGTAGGAAGAAAACGAGCAGGCAAATGGCCCGACACTGGGGTTAGCACAGAAAGAAGCAAACCAATATCGTGCCATCTGCTCGAAAGCAGGGTAAGTATCCTCAAACGAAAACTGTGGCTGGCGACCACCACACTGAGGAAAACATGGTGCGCCTCCGCCACCAAAGCCTCGGCCACGCTGACCACCACCGAAAGCACGGTGTGGAACAGGGCCGGCGAAACCACCAACAGGAGCGCAGTATCCACCACCGCCTCCCCCTCCTCCACCTACACGACGTGGCCTGGCATCCTGCCTCTGCCCACGTCGAGCTGGAGCGTGTCCACCGGCTGGCTGGTGGAAACACCTCCGGAGCGCGCCTCTCAAGATGCCTGCGCTCAAACCTCAACCTCCGAAAGCAAAACTCTGCCAAGTGACCACCCCTCTCGCACCACTCACACTGGTAAGGCTCTCTCTTGTGTGTAGGCTGTGGTGTAGGAGCTGGGGCTCTCTGAGGTACTCTGGGGGGCTGAGTCCTCACCTTGGGCTTAGGAATAGGCTTGCCACTAGGAGGGAGTGTATCCAGTCGGTTCTTGAGGTGGTTAGGCTTGGGAACCCACACTGGATTCTTAGGTGGAGCTTTGGGTGGCTCAGTGAGAATCCCATCATTGACTAGTGCTGGCTTAGGGACTGGTGCTGGCTTAGGGACTGGCGGAGCTGTGGAAGAGGAAAGTGCACTCACACTCGGCTCGAGCATCTCACCAATATTGCCATAGGGTTGAACAAAGTCAGCAGGAGTAAAAGCAAAACCAACCCCAACACCATCAGGACGCTTAAACTGCTGAACCATCATGCCCAACTGAGGCTCACGGGCGGACACCCAACTGAGAATCTCCCGAAGGTGGGAGTTCTCCTCCTCCATCCGGGTCTTGTCCTTCCATGCCTCCTCAAGCTCAGAGATCAGGCTTGGGCACACAGTACAATCAGCAGAGCAAGAGCTAGGGACTGCGGATTTCTCCAACTTCCTCAAAGCAGCAGTCTTCTCCTTAAGCTCTTCTCTAAGCGTTAGGCACTCCTTACAAGCACCCAAGAGGGTAGGCTGGGACTTGAGCTCGTCCAAGGCCTTCTTGCCCATCTCGAGCTTGAGCAAGTTCTCATCATACTTGCTCCTGAGCTCGGACAGGTTAGACATCAAACCGATGCACTGACTGCACTCATCCTCCTCCTCACAATCCTCCACTACAGGGGCAGACTGAGCAATCTCTAGAGCTAGCTTAACTTCCTTCAGCTCCTGTCTCAAAGCTCTAAACTGCCTCTTAGCATCCTTAATGATCAAGTCCTGATTATCTAGAGCAGTGTAAAGATCCTCCAACTCCTCAGTGAGTGGGGTGCTTGGGACGTACCTCAGAGCTTGGCTCTGGCTGAAGTACAGGCTCTGCCATAGTGGAAGGAGTCCCGTCAGCATCGGAGTCAATAGCCATGGTGTAGAAACCGGCCGCCTTCCCAGCATGGAGGGAAAGGCCAGTGAAGCCCTCCGTGGCCTTCTTCTTGCTTGCTTCCGCTTCTTCTCGCCGCGGTGGTGTGAGTTGGAGTCACTGGAGCTGGATGAAGACGAAGACGTCGAGCTCTGGCTGGTGGAGGAATGATCCTCACTCTGGGTGACGAACGCTTGCTTGCTCTTGTACTTGCCGATGTTCTTCTTCTTCCGCTCGTGGTGCCGCTTGGAGCGTCCGCCCTTCTTCTTGTGGGAGTCCCCACTCTTGTGCTTGTGGCGGTTGTCACACCCGGTTTTAAGAAGAAAACCGAATGCATATCTATATGTATGCCAGGATCAAGTTTCATACATATAGAGACATCATAAGTGAATAATCAGTAAACAGTATCATGTAAAAGAGAATTACAACAAATAGAAGATTATCAGAGTTATACAGCTTATTCTGGAAATGAAGGCTTCAACTTCACAGGCAATCAACTGGGGGTTGCGTACTCTTAGAACTCAGCAACATCTTCAACAGACTTCATACATCTTTCCTTCTGAGCAGCAGTAGCAAGGGTGAGTACACTTATGGTTGGTACTCAGCAAGGCCACAAGAAATAACCAGAATGTGATTTAAATCCATCTTTAAGTTTATTAATCATGTGAGGGTCCAAGCCGCTCTTGACCGTGAGCACGGCTAACCGGTTAGTTTTAACTCTGCAGAGGTTGTACATTTTCACCACAATTCGCGTAAAAGTTCCGAAGAACTTTGAACCCAACCACGCATATGTGCTGATCAGGCACAATACCACACTTCCGAGGTGTGATTGCATAGGGACGCTATGAGGCCTTTACAAAGAATCCCTATATGTATGTGTTGGTCCCTGCCGTGCGGTCCCCTCAGAAGACACAGCTTCCTTCACCCGCTCCACAACACAAACTCATAACCACCAAGCGGAACAACCCCAACACAACATATAGTTCATCTAATTAATTAGCCAAGACCAGAGCCATATAGTATTGTGGTTGTACGGTTTTCTTGGGTGGTTCTCCATGTTCCAATTATATCATAGTACTCTTGTATATAAGCATAGATAGAAGGATTGTTAGGGTCACTTGCCTTTCTCCAACGAAAAGCTACTCTTACTGCTCTTCAGCTTTTTGCTCACTTGGAACTCTTGATCTTCAACCTTCAAACAGCGATCCTTCTACTCGGAGCAAACATCGGGCAAACATACAAAGCAAACAACAAGATACATCTAAGAACAATACACCAAAACAAAAGAAAGACTTTAAAAGAACGCACTAAAGGATAGGGCTCGTTGCTACGATTACGAGGGCGCAAGAAACACAGAAAACGGAACTAAAACGGTGATTCTATAGACTAAACGATGCTTCAGAGATCTAGTCGCGATTAACTAAAGGTTAAGGACTAACAGAAAAGATTCGTAAGACACAACAAAGTGTGCTCACAGCAGATAAAAAGGTTGTAAAGCTATTTCACACGTCACAAGGATCACGTAAGCGCAAGAATCACTGAAAACGGAGTTAAAACGTGAAAGATATGGCTAAAACAGTGCACTAGGGACTTGTTTGCGATAGATTTAAACTTCCAGGGGCTAGCTTTAAAGAAACCATGGACTAAAACATAATTAAACCTAACTCACGAGGGTAGAAAGCAAAACTACACTTCCTGGACGGCGGGGTTCTATTTCCTAAAAGGTCAGGGTCTAAAACAGAAATAAAAGGACTTAAACCTAATTACTTTTGAACTATGCTGGACTGCGGGTTTATTTCCATAAAACATAAGGGCTCTTTCACAAAAGTGGCTCGATTGGACCGGTATTGGATCTGTTGACCTCGGGTCAGATCTAATCGGGGCCGTTGGATGAGGATCGAACGGCTAGGGTGAAATGGGGCGAAAGGAGCGGCGGCGCACTGCGACGGCGGCGAGCTAGCGGAGGCGAGCGGCGGCGCGGTCGCCGGACTTCGCCGAAAACGGCCGTCCGGGGCTCGGATTTAGGCGTGGATCGGCCTGGGATCTAGAGCACGATACGGGGAACGCGAGGGCGGGGTCTGCGCGAAGCCTAGACGTGGCGGAGAGCACGTTCGACGGCGAGGTTGCTCGGCAGGGCGATGGCGAGCGAACGGGCATGCACGGGAGCGAGAGGGAGAGGGGAAGGTGACCAGTGAATGTTCTCACCACAATGCGGAGCTCCGGAGGCGCTTGCGGAGGCGAGCGAGCGGCGGAGCGGCGAGATTTACGGCAGAATCGAGCTCGAGCGGGGCTCCAATGGCAGCGGCGATTTAGGGCTAGGGTTTGCGCGAACTGGGGGGGGCGACTGCGGTTCGATAGGGTTTCCAGGGGGAGCGGCGTCGCTGAAATAGGGGTGAGGTGGGG
>NW_024376722.1:0-28627 GCF_016808335.1 Panicum virgatum
GGTGTTAAAATGCACCACTTTGTGCTTCCGAAGTTGCGACTTGTTTTTCACAACGAACTTGCCAAATCCACTGCTTTAGGCCCAATACTAAGTTTCTGGGTCGTTTCGCGTGATTCCGTTGCCGGGAGGTACCCGTTGTGAGATCGGGTTTGGGGTGCATAAAATGTACCACTTTATGCTTCCGAAGTTGCGTCTTGTTATTTTCGCAACGAACATGCCCAATCCACTTCTTTAGGCCCAAAACTATGTTTCTGGGTGGTTTCGCACGATTCCGTTGCCGGGAGTACCCGTTGTGAGATCGGGTTTTGGCGTGCATACAATGCACCAATTTGTGCTTCCGAAGTTGCGTCTTGTTTTTTCGCAACGAACATGCCAATCCACTTCTTTAGGCTCAAAACTAAGTTTCTAGGTGGTTTCGCGCGATTCCGTTGCCGGGAGGTAGCCGTTGTGAGATTGTGTTTTGGGGTGCATACAATCCACCACTTTATGCTTCCGAAGTTGTGTCTTGTTTTTTCGCAACGATCATGCCCAATCCACTTCTTTAGGCCCAAAACTAAGTTTCTGGATGGTTTTGCGTGATTCCGTTGCCGGGAGGTACCCGTTGTGAGATCGGGTTTTGGCGTGCATAAAATGCACCACATTGTGCTTCCGAAGTTGCGTCTTGTTTTTTCGCAACGAACATGGCCAATCCACTTCTTTAGGCCCAATAGTAAGTTTCTGGGTGGTTTCGTGCGATTCCGTTGCCGGAGGTACCCGTTGTGAGATCGGGTTTTGGGGTGCATACAATGCACCACTTTGTGCTTCCGAAGTTGTATCTTGTTTTTTCGCAACGAACATGCCGAATCGACTTCTTTAGGCCCAAAACTAAGTTTCTGGGTGGTTTTGCCCGGTTCCGTTGCCGGGAGGTACCCGTTGTGAGATCGGGTTTTGGGGTGCATACAATGCACCACTTTGTGCTTCCGAAGTTGTATCTTGTTTTTTCGCAACGAACATGCCAAATCCACTTCTTTAGGCCCAAAACTATGTTTCTGGGTCGTTTCGCGCGATTCCGTTGCCGGGGTGGTACAAGTTGTGAGATCGGGTTTTGGGGTGCATGAAATGCACCACTTTGTGCTTCCGAAGTTGCGTCTTGTTTTTTCGCAACCAACATGCCCAATCCACTTCTTTAGGCCCAAAACTAAGTTTCTGGGTGGTTTCACGTGATTCCGTTGCCAAGAGGTACTCGTTGTGAGATCAGGTTTTGGGGTGCATAAAATACACCACTTTGTGCTTCCGAAGTTGCGTCTTTTTTTTCGCAACGAACATGCCCAATCCACTTCTTTAGGCCCAAAACTATGTTTCTGGGTGGTTTCGCGCGATTCCGTTGCCGGGAGGTACCCGTTGTGAGATCGGGTTTTGGGGTGTATAAAATGCACCACTTTGTGCTTCCGAAGTTGCGACTTGTTTTTTCACAACGAACTTGCCAAATCCACTGCTTTAGGCCCAATACTAAGTTTCTGGGTCGTTTCGCGTGATTCCGTTGCCGGGAGGTACCCGTTGTGAGATCGGGTTTTGGGGTGCATAAAATGTACCACTTTATGCTTCCGAAGTTGCGTCTTGTTTTTTTCGCAACGAACATGCCCAATCCACTTCTTTAGGCCCAAAACTAAGTTTCTGGGTGGTTTCGCACGATTCCGTTGCCGGGAGGTACCCGTTGTGAGATCGGGTTTTGGCGTGCATACAATGCACCACTTTGTGCTTCCGAAGTTGCGTCTTGTTTTTTCGCAACGAACATGCCCAATCCACTTCTTTAGGCTCAAAACTAAGTTTCTAGGTGGTTTTGCGCGATTCCGTTGCCGGGAGGTAGCAGTTGTGAGATTGTGTTTTGGGGTGCATACAATCCACCACTTTATGCTTCCGAAGTTGTGTCTTGTTTTTTCACAACGATCATGCCCAATCCACTTCTTTAGGCCCAAAACTAAGTTTCTGGGTGGTTTCGCGCGATTCCGTTGCCGGGAGGTACCCGTTGTGAGATCGGGTTTTGGCGTGCATAAAATGCACCACATTGTGCTTCCGAAGTTGCGTCTTGTTTTTTCGCAACGAACATGCCCAATCCACTTCTTTAGGCCCAATACTAAGTTTCTGGGTGGTTTCGCGCAATTCCGTTGCCGGGAGGTACCCGTTGTGAGATCGGGTTTTGGGGTGCATACAATGCACCACTTTGTGCTTCCGAAGTTGTATCTTGTTTTTTCGCAACGAACATGCCCAATCGACTTCTTTAGGCCCAAAACTAAGTTTCTGGGTGGTTTCGCGCGGTTCCATTGCCGGGAGGTACCCATTGTGAGATCGGGTTTTGGGGTGCATAAAATGCACCACTTTGTGCTTCCGAAGTTGCGTCTTGTTTTTTTTGCAATGAACATGCCCAATCCACTTCTTGTCGTCCAAAACTAAGTTTCTGGGTGGTTTCGCGTGATTCCGTTACCGGGAGGTACCCGTTGTGAGATCAGGATTTGGGGTGCATAAAATGCACCACTTTGTTCTACCGAAGTTGCATCTTGTTTTTTCGCAATGAACATGCCAAGTCCACTTCTTTAGGCCCAAAACTAAGTTTCTGGGTGGTTTTGCGCGGTTCCGTTGCCGGGAGGTACCCGTTGTGAGATCGGGTTTTGGGGTGCATACAATGCACCACTTTGTGCTTCCGAAGTTGTATCTTGTTTTTTCGCAACGAACATGCCAAATCCACTTCTTTAGGCCCAAAACTAAGTTTCTGGGTGGTTTTGCGCGGTTCCGTTGCCGGGAGGTACCCGTTGTGAGATCGGGTTTTGGGGTGCATACAATGCACCACTTTGTGCTTCCGAAGTTGTATCTTGTTTTTTCGCAACGAACATGCCAAATCCACTTCTTTAGGCCCAAAACTAAGTTTCTGGGTGGTTTCGCACGATTCCGTTGCCGGGAGGTACCCGTTGTGAGATCGGGTTTTGGCGTGCATACAATGCACCACTTTGTGCTTCCGAAGTTGCGTCTTGTTTTTTCGCAACGAACATGCCCAATCCACTTCTTTAGGCTCAAAACTAAGTTTCTAGGTGGTTTCGCGCGATTCCGTTGCCGGGAGGTAGCCGTTGTGAGATTGTGTTTTGGGGTGCATACAATCCACCACTTTATGCTTCCGATGTTGTGTCTTGTTTTTTCGCAACGATCATGCCCAATCCACTTCTTTAGGCCCAAAACTAAGTTTCTGGATGGTTTTGCGTGATTCCGTTGCCGGGAGGTACCCGTTGTGAGATCGGGTTTTGGCGTGCATAAAATGCACCACATTGTGCTTCCGAAGTTGCGTCTTGTTTTTTCGCAACGAACATGCCCAATCCACTTCTGTAGGCCCAATACTAAGTTTCTGGGTGGTTTCGCGCGATTCCGTTGCCGGGAGGTACCCGTTGTGAGATCGGGTTTTGGGGTGCATACAATGCACCACTTTGTGCTTCCGAAGTTGTATCTTGTTTTTTCGCAACGAACATGCCGAATCGACTTCTTTAGGCCCAAAACTAAGTTTCTGGGTGGTTTTGCGCGGTTCCGTTGCCGGGAGGTACCCGTTGTGAGATCGGGTTTTGGGGTGCATACAATGCACCACTTTGTGCTTCCGAAGTTGTATCTTGTTTTTTCGCAACGAACATGCCAAATCCACTTCTTTAGGCCCAAAACTAAGTTTCTGGGTCGTTTCGCGCGATTCCGTTGCCGGGTGGTACAAGTTGTGAGATCGGGTTTTGGGGTGCATGAAATGCACCACTTTGTGCTTCCGAAGTTGCGTCTTGTTTTTTCGCAACCAACATGCCCAATCCACTTCTTTAGGCCCAAAACTAAGTTTCTGGGTGGTTTCACGTGATTCCGTTACCAAGAGGTACTCGTTGTGAGATCAGGTTTTGGGGTGCATAAAATACACCGCTTTGTGCTTCCGAAGTTGCGTCTTTTTTTCGCAACGAACATGCCCAATCCACTTCTTTAGGCTCAAAACTATGTTTCTGGGTGGTTTCGCGCGATTCCGTTGCCGGGAGGTACCCGTTGTGAGATCGGGTTTTGGGGTGTATAAAATGCACCACTTTGTGCTTCCGAAGTTGCGACTTGTTTTTTCACAACGAACTTGCCAAATCCACTGCTTTAGGCCCAATACTAAGTTTCTGGGTCGTTTCGCGTGATTCCGTTGCCGGGAGGTACCCGTTGTGAGATCGGGTTTTGGGGTGCATAAAATGTACCACTTTATGCTTCCGAAGTTGCGTCTTGTTTTTTCGCAACGAACATGCCCAATCCACTTCTTTAGGCCCAAAACTATGTTTCTGGGTGGTTTCGCACGATTCCGTTGCCGGGAGGTACCCGTTGTGAGATCGGGTTTTGGCGTGCATACAATGCACCAATTTGTGCTTCCGAAGTTGCGTCTTGTTTTTTCGCAACGAACATGCCCAATCCACTTCTTTAGGCTCAAAACTAAGTTTCTAGGTGGTTTCGCGCGATTCCGTTGCCGGGAGGTAGCCGTTGTGAGATTGTGTTTTGGGGTGCATACAATCCACCACTTTATGCTTCCGAAGTTGTGTCTTGTTTTTTCGCAACGATCATGCCCAATCCACTTCTTTAGGCCCAAAACTAAGTTTCTGGATGGTTTTGCGTGATTCCGTTGCCGGGAGGGTACCCGTTGTGAGATCGGGTTTTGGCGTGCATAAAATGCACCACATTGTGCTTCCGAAGTTGCGTCTTGTTTTTTCGCAACGAACATGGCCAATCCACTTCTTTAGGCCCAATAGTAAGTTTCTGGGTGGTTTCGCGCGATTCCGTTGCCGGGAGGTACCCGTTGTGAGATCGGGTTTTGGGGTGCATACAATGCACTACTTTGTGCTTCCGAAGTTGTATCTTGTTTTTTCGCAACGAACATGCCGAATCGACTTCTTTAGGCCCAAAACTAAGTTTCTGGGTGGTTTTGCCCGGTTCCGTTGCCGGGAGGTACCCGTTGTGAGATCGGGTTTTGGGGTGCATACAATGCACCACTTTGTGCTTCCGAAGTTGTATCTTGTTTTTTCGCAACGAACATGCCAAATCCACTTCTTTAGGCCCAAAACTAAGTTTCTGGGTCGTTTCGCGCGATTCCGTTGCCGGGTGGTACAAGTTGTGAGATCGGGTTTTGGGGTGCATGAAATGCACCACTTTGTGCTTCCGAAGTTGCGTCTTGTTTTTTCGCAACCAACATGCCCAATCCACTTCTTTAGGCCCAAAACTAAGTTTCTGGGTGGTTTCACGTGATTCCGTTGCCAAGAGGTACTCGTTGTGAGATCAGGTTTTGGGGTGCATAAAATACACCACTTTGTGCTTCCGAAGTTGCGTCTTTTTTTCGCAACGAACATGCCCATTCCACTTCTTTAGGCCCAAAACTATGTTTCTGGGTGGTTTTCGCGCGATTCCGTTGCCGGGAGGTACCCGTTGTGAGATCGGGTTTTGGGGTGTATAAAATGCACCACTTTGTGCTTCCGAAGTTGCGACTTGTTTTTTCACAACGAACTTGCCAAATCCACTGCTTTAGGCCCAATACTAAGTTTCTGGGTCGTTTCGCGTGATTCCGTTGCCGGGAGGTACCCGTTGTGAGATCGGGTTTTGGGGTGCATAAAATGTACCACTTTATGCTTCCGAAGTTGCGTCTTGTTTTTTCGCAACGAACATGCCCAATCCACTTCTTTAGGCCCAAAACTAAGTTTCTGGGTGGTTTCGCACGATTCCGTTGCCGGGAGGTACCCGTTGTGAGATCGGGTTTTGGCGTGCATACAATGCACCACTTTGTGCTTCCGAAGTTGCGTCTTGTTTTTTCGCAACGAACATGCCCAATCCACTTCTTTAGGCTCAAAACTAAGTTTCTAGGTGGTTTTGCGCGATTCCGTTGCCGGGAGGTAGCAGTTGTGAGATTGTGTTTTGGGGTGCATACAATCCACCACTTTATGCTTCCGAAGTTGTGTCTTGTTTTTTCACAACGATCATGCCCAATCCACTTCTTTAGGCCCAAAACTAAGTTTCTGGGTGGTTTCGCGCGATTCCGTTGCCGGGAGGTACCCGTTGTGAGATCGGGTTTTGGCGTGCATAAAATGCACCACATTGTGCTTCCGAAGTTGCGTCTTGTTTTTTCGCAACGAACATGCCCAATCCACTTCTTTAGGCCCAATACTAAGTTTCTGGGTGGTTTCGCGCAATTCCGTTGCCGGGAGGTACCCGTTGTGAGATCGGGTTTTGGGGTGCATACAATGCACCACTTTGTGCTTCCGAAGTTGTATCTTGTTTTTTCGCAACGAACATGCCCAATCGACTTCTTTAGGCCCAAAACTAAGTTTCTGGGTGGTTTCGCGCGGTTCCATTGCCGGGAGGTACCCATTGTGAGATCGGGTTTTGGGGTGCATAAAATGCACCACTTTGTGCTTCCGAAGTTGCGTCTTGTTTTTTTTGCAATGAACATGCCCAATCCACTTCTTGTCGTCCAAAACTAAGTTTCTGGGTGGTTTCGCGTGATTCCGTTACCGGGAGGTACCCGTTGTGAGATCAGGATTTGGGGTGCATAAAATGCACCACTTTGTTCTACCGAAGTTGCATCTTGTTTTTTCGCAATGAACATGCCAAGTCCACTTCTTTAGGCCCAAAACTAAGTTTCTGGGTGGTTTTGCGCGGTTCCGTTGCCGGGAGGTACCCGTTGTGAGATCGGGTTTTGGGGTGCATACAATGCACCACTTTGTGCTTCCGAAGTTGTATCTTGTTTTTTCGCAACGAACATGCCAAATCCACTTCTTTAGGCCCAAAACTAAGTTTCTGGGTGGTTTTGCGCGGTTCCGTTGCCGGGAGGGTACCCGTTGTGAGATCGGGTTTTGGGGTGCATACAATGCACCACTTTGTGCTTCCGAAGTTGTATCTTGTTTTTTTCGCAACGAACATGCCAAATCCACTTCTTTAGGCCCAAAACTAAGTTTCTGGGTGGTTTCGCACGATTCCGTTGCCGGGAGGTACCCGTTGTGAGATCGGGTTTTGGCGTGCATACAATGCACCACTTTGTGCTTCCGAAGTTGCGTCTTGTTTTTTCGCAACGAACATGCCCAATCCACTTCTTTAGGCTCAAAACTAAGTTTCTAGGTGGTTTCGCGCGATTCCGTTGCCGGGAGGTAGCCGTTGTGAGATTGTGTTTTGGGGTGCATACAATCCACCACTTTATGCTTCCGATGTTGTGTCTTGTTTTTTCGCAACGATCATGCCCAATCCACTTCTTTAGGCCCAAAACTAAGTTTCTGGATGGTTTTGCGTGATTCCGTTGCCGGGAGGTACCCGTTGTGAGATCGGGTTTTGGCGTGCATAAAATGCACCACATTGTGCTTCCGAAGTTGCGTCTTGTTTTTTCGCAACGAACATGCCCAATCCACTTCTGTAGGCCCAATACTAAGTTTCTGGGTGGTTTCGCGCGATTCCGTTGCCGGGAGGTACCCGTTGTGAGATCGGGTTTTGGGGTGCATACAATGCACCACTTTGTGCTTCCGAAGTTGTATCTTGTTTTTTCGCAACGAACATGCCGAATCGACTTCTTTAGGCCCAAAACTAAGTTTCTGGGTGGTTTTGCGCGGTTCCGTTGCCGGGAGGTACCCGTTGTGAGATCGGGTTTTGGGGTGCATACAATGCACCACTTTGTGCTTCCGAAGTTGTATCTTGTTTTTTCGCAACGAACATGCCAAATCCACTTCTTTAGGCCCAAAACTAAGTTTCTGGGTCGTTTCGCGCGATTCCGTTGCCGGGTGGTACAAGTTGTGAGATCGGGTTTTGGGGTGCATGAAATGCACCACTTTGTGCTTCCGAAGTTGCGTCTTGTTTTTTCGCAACCAACATGCCCAATCCACTTCTTTAGGCCCAAAACTAAGTTTCTGGGTGGTTTCACGTGATTCCGTTGCCAAGAGGTACTCGTTGTGAGATCAGGTTTTGGGGTGCATAAAATACACCGCTTTGTGCTTCCGAAGTTGCGTCTTTTTTTCGCAACGAACATGCCCAATCCACTTCTTTAGGCTCAAAACTATGTTTCTGGGTGGTTTGGCGCGATTCCGTTGCCGGGAGGTACCTGTTGTGAGATCGGGTTTTGGGGTGTATAAAATGCACCACTTTGTGCTTCCGAAGTTGCGACTTGTTTTTTCACAATGAACTTGCCAAATCCACTGCTTTAGGCCCAATACTAAGTTTCTGGGTTGTTTCGCGTGATTCCGTTGCCGGGAGGTACCCGTTGTGAGATCGGGTTTTGGGGTGCATAAAATGTACCACTTTATGCTTCCGAAGTTGCGTCTTGTTTTTTCGCAACGAACATGCCCAATCCACTTCTTTAGGCCCAAAACTAAGTTTCTGGGTGGTTTCGCACGATTCCGTTGCCGGGAGGTACCCGTTGTGAGATCGGGTTTTGGCGTGCATACAATGCACCACTTTGTGCTTCCGAAGTTGCGTCTTGTTTTTTCGCAACGAACATGCCCAATCCACTTCTTTAGGCTCAAAACTAAGTTTCTAGGTGGTTTTGCGCGATTCCGTTGCCGGGAGGTAGCAGTTGTGAGATTGTGTTTTGGGGTGCATACAATCCACCACTTTATGCTTCCGAAGTTGTGTCTTGTTTTTTAACAACGATCATGCCCAATCCACTTCTTTAGGCCCAAAACTAAGTTTCTGGGTGGTTTCGCGCGATTCCGTTGCCGGGAGGTACCCGTTGTGAGATCGGGTTTTGGCGTGCATAAAATGCACCACATTGTGCTTCCGAAGTTGCGTCTTGTTTTTTTCGCAACGAACATGCCCAATCCACTTCTTTAGGCCCAATACTAAGTTTCTGGGTGGTTTCGCGCAATTCCGTTGCCGGGAGGTACCCGTTGTGAGATCGGGTTTTGGGGTGCATACAATGCACCACTTTGTGCTTCCGAAGTTTTATCTTGTTTTTTTCGCAACGAACATGCCCAATCGACTTCTTTAGGCCCAAAACTAAGTTTCTGGGTGGTTTCGCGCGGTTCCATTGCCGGGAGGTACCCATTGTGAGATCGGGTTTTGGGGTGCATAAAATGCACCACTTTGTGCTTCCGAAGTTGCGTCTTGTTTTTTCGCAACGAACATGCCCCATCCACTTCTTTAGGCCCAAAACTAAGTTTCTGGGTGGTTCCGCGTGATTCCGTTGCCGGGAGGTACAAGTTGTGAGATCGGGTTTTGGGGTGCATAAAATGCAACACTTTGTGCTTCCGAGGTTGCGTCTTGTTTTTTCGCAACGATCTTGCCCAATCCACTTCTTTAGGCCCAAAACTAAGTTTCTGGGTGGTTTCGTGCGATTCCGTTGCATGGAGGTACACGTTGTGAGAACGGGTGCACCGCTTTATGCTTCCGAAGTTGCGTCTTGGCTTTTCGCAACGAACATGCCAATCCACTTCTTTAGAACCAAAACAATGTTTCTGGGTGGTTTCGCGCGATTCCGTTGCCGGGTGGTACAAGTTGTTATATCGGGTTTTGGGGTGCATAAAAAGCACCACTTTGTGCTTCCGAAGTTGCGTCTTGTTTTTTCGCAACGAACATGCCCAATCCACTTCTTGAGGCCCAAAACTAAGTTTCTGGGTGGTTTCGCGCGATTCCGTTGCCGGGAGGTAACCGTTGTGAGATCGGGTTTTGGGGTGCATACAATGCACCACTTTATGCTTTCGAAGTTGTGTCTTGTTTTTTCGCAACCAACATGCCCAATCCACATCTTTAGGCCCAAAACTAAGTTTCTGGGTGGTTTCGCCAGATTCCGTTGCCGGGAGGTACAAGTAGTGAGATCGAGTTTTGGGGTGCATAAAATGCAACACTTTGTGCTTCCGAAGTTGCGTCTTGTTTTTTCGCAACGATCTTGCCCAATCCACTTCTTTATGCCCAAAACTAAGTTTCTGGGTGGTTTCGCACGATTCCATTGCCTGGAGGTACACGTTGTGAGATCGGGTGCACCGCTTTATGCTTCCGAAGTTGCGTCTTGTTTTTTCGCAACGAACATGCCCAATCCACTTCTTTAGGCCCAAAACAATGTTTCTTGGTGGTTTCGCGCGATTCCGTTGCCGGGAGGTACAAGTTGTTATGTCGGGTTTTGGGGTGCATAAAATGCACCACTTTGTGCTTCCGAAGTTGCATCTTGTTTTCGAAACGAAATCGCCCAATCCACTTTTTTTGGCCCAAAACTAAGTTTCTAGGTGGTTTCGCGCGATACCATTACCGGGAGGTACCCGTTGTGAGATCGGGTTTTGGGGTGCATACAATCCACCACTTTATGCTTCCGAAGTTCGTCTTGTTTTTTCACAACGAACATGCCCAATCCACTTCTTTAGGCCCAAAACTAAGTTTCTGGGTGGTTTCGCACGATTTCGTTGCCGGGAGGTACCCGTTGTGAGATTGGGTTTTGGGGTGCATACAATCCACCACTTTATGCTTCCGAAGTTGCGTCTTGTTTTTTCGCAACGAACATGCCCAATCCACTTCTTTAGGCCCAAAACTAAGTTTCTGGGTGGTTTCGCACGATTCCGTTGCCGGGAGGTACCCGTTGTGAGATCGGGTTTTGGCGTGCATACAATGCACCACTTTGTGCTTCCGAAGTTGCGTCTTGTTTTTTCGCAACGAACATGCCCAATCCACTTCTTTAGGCTCAAAACTAAGTTTCTAGGTGGTTTCGCGCGATTCCGTTGCCGGGAGGTAGCAGTTGTGAGATTGTGTTTTGGGGTGCATACAATCCACCACTTTATGCTTCCGAAGTTGTGTCTTGTTTTTTCGCAACGATCATGCCCAATCCACTTCTTTAGGCCCAAAACTATGTTTCTGGGTGGTTTCGCGCGATTCCGTTGCCGGGAGGTACCCGTTGTGAGATCGGGTTTTGGCGTGCATAAAATGCACCACATTGTGCTTCCGAAGTTGCGTCTTGTTTTTTTCGCAACGAACATGCCCAATCCACTTCTTTAGACCCAATACTAAGTTTCTGGGTGGTTTCGCGCAATTCCGTTGCCGGGAGGTACCCGTTGTGAGATCGGGTTTTGGGGTGCATACAATGCACCACTTTGTGCTTCCGAAGTTGTATCTTGTTTTTTCGCAACGAACATGCCCAATCGACTTCTTTAGGCCCAAAACTAAGTTTCTGGGTGGTTTCGCGCGGTTCCATTGCCGGGAGGTACCCGTTGTGAGATCGGGTTTTGGGGTGCATAAAATGCACCACTTTGTGCTTCCGAAGTTGCGTCTTGTTTTTTTTGCAACGAACATGCCCAATCCACTTCTTGTCGTCCAAAACTAAGTTTCTGGGTGGTTTCGCGTGATTCCGTTACCGGGAGGTACCCGTTGTGAGATCAGGATTTGGGGTGCATAAAATGCACCACTTTGTTCTGCCGAAGTTGCATCTTGTTTTTTCGCAACGAACATGCCAAATCCACTTCTTTAGGCCCAAAACTAAGTTTCTGGGTGGTTTCGCGCGATTCCGTTGCCGGGTGGTACAAGTTGTGAGATCGGGTTTTGGGGTGCATAAAATGCACCACTTTGTGCTTCCGAAGTTGCGTCTTGTTTTTTCGCAACGAACATGCCCCATCCACTTCTTTAGGCCCAAAACTAAGTTTCTGGGTGGTTCCGCGTGATTCCGTTGCCGGGAGGTACAAGTTGTGAGATCGGGTTTTGGGGTGCATAAAATGCAACACTTTGTGCTTCCGAAGTTGCGTCTTGTTTTTTCACAACGATCTTGCCCAATCCACTTCTTTAGGCCCAAAACTAAGTTTCTGGGTGGTTTCGCGCGATTCCGTTGCATGGAGGTGCACGTTGTGAGAACGGGTGCACCGCTTTATGCTTCCGAAGTTGCGTCTTGGCTTTTCGCAACGAACATGCCCAATCCACTTCTTTAGGCCCAAAACTAAGTTCCTGGGTGGTTTCGCGCGATTCCGTTGCCGGGAGGTACCCGTTGTGAGATCGGGTTTTGGGGTGCATACAATGCACCACTTTATGCTTTCGAAGTTGTGTCTTGTTTTTTCGCAACCAACATGCCCAATCCACTTCTTTAGGCCCAAAACTAAGTTTCTGGGTGGTTTCGCCAGATTCCGTTGCCGGGAGGTACAAGTTGTGAGATCGGGCTTTGGGGTGCATAAAATGCACCACTTTGTGCTTCCGAAGTTGCGTCTTGTTTTTTCGCAACAAACATGCCCAATCCACTTCTTTAGGCCCAAAACTAAGTTTCTGGGTGGTTTCGCGCGATTCCGTTGCCGGGAGGTACAAGTAGTGAGATCGAGTTTTGGGGTGCATAAAATGCAACACTTTGTGCTTCCGAAGTTGCGTCTTGTTTTTTCGCAACGATCTTGCCCAATCCACTTCTTTATGCCCAAAACTAAGTTTCAGGGTGGTTTCGCGCGATTCCATTGCCTGGAGGTACACGTTGTGAGATCGGGCGCACCGCTTTATGTTTCCGAAGTTGCGTCTTGTTTTTTCGCAACGAACATGCCCAATCCACTTCTTTAGGCCCAAAACAATGTTTCTTGGTGGTTTCGCGCGATTCCGTTGCCGGGAGGTACAAGTTGTTATGTCGGGTTTTGGGGTGCATAAAATGCACCACTTTGTGCTTCCGAAGTTGCGTCTTGTTTTCGAAACGAAATCGCCCAATCCACTTTTTTTGGCCCAAAACAAAGTTTCTAGGTGGTTTCGCGCGATTCCATTGCCGGGAGGTACCCGTTGTGAGATCGGGTTTTGGGGTGCATACAATCCACCACTTTATGCTTCCGAAGTTCGTCTTGTTTTTTCGCAACGAACATGCCCAATCCACTTCTTTAGGCCCAAAACTAAGTTTTTGGGTGGTTTCGCACGATTTCGTTGCCGGGAGGTACCCGTTGTGAGATCGGCTTTTGGCGTGCATACAATGCACCACTTTGTGCTTCCGAAGTTGCGTCTTGTTTTTTCGCAACAAACATGCCCAATCCACTTCTTTAGGCCCAATACTAAGTTTCTAGGTGGTTTCGCGCGATTCCGTTGCCGGGAGGTACCCGTTGTGAGATCGGGTTTTGGGGTGCATACAATGCACCACTTTGTGCTTCCGAAGTTGTATCTTGTTTTTTCGCAACGAACATGCCCAATCGACTTCTTTAGGCCCAAAACTATGTTTCTGGGTGGTTTTGCGCGATTCCGTTGCCGGGAGGTACCCGTTGTGAGATCGGGTTTTGCGGTGCATAAAATGCACCACTTTGTGCTTCCGAAGTTGCGTCTTGTTTTCGCAACAAATTGCCCAATCCACTTCTTTAGGCCCAAAACTAAGTTTCTAGGTGGTTTCGCGCGATTCCGATGCCGGTAGGTACCCGTTGTGAGATTGGGTTTTGGGGTGCATAAAATGCACCACTTTGTGCTTCCGAAGTTGCGTCTTGTTTTCGCAACAAATTGACCAATCCACTTTTTTTGGCCCAAAACTAAGTTTCTGGGTGGTTTCGCGCGATTCCTTTGCCGGGAGGTACCCGTTGTGAGATCGGGTTTTGGGGTGCATACAATGCTCCACTTTGTGCTTCCGAAGTTGCGACTTGTTTTTTCGCAACGAACATGCCCAATCCACTTCTTTAGGCCCAATACGAAGTTTCTTTGGTGGTTTCACATGATTCCGTTGCCGGGAGGTACCCGTTGTGAGATCGGGTTTTAGGGTGCATACAATGCACCACTTTATGCTTCCGAAGTTGCGTCTTGTTTTTTCGCAACGAACATGCCCAATCCACTTCTTTAGGCCCAAAACAATGTTTCTTGGTGGTTTCGCGCGATTCCGTTGCCGGGAGGTACAAGTTGTTATGTCGGGTTTTGGGGTGCATAAAATGCACCACTTTGTGCTTCCGAAGTTACGTCTTGTTTTCGAAACGAAATCGCCCAATCCACTTTTTTTGGCCCAAAACAAAGTTTCTAGGTGGTTTCGCGCGATTCCATTGCCGGGAGGTACCAGTTGTGAGATCGGGTTTTGGGGTGCATACAATCCACCACTTTATGCTTCCGAAGTTCGTCTTGTTTTTTCGCAACGAACATGCCCAATCCACTTCTTTAGGCCCAAAACAAAGTTTCTGGGTGGTTTCGCACGATTTCGTTGCCGGGAGGTACCCGTTGTGAGATCGGGTTTTGGGGTCCATAAAATGCACCCCTTTGTGCTTCCGAAGTTGCGTCTTTTTTTTCGCAACGAACATGACCAAACAACTTCTTTAGGCCCAAAACTAAGTTTCTGGGTGGTTTCGCGCGATTCCGTTGCCGGTAGGTACCCGTTGTGAGATCGGGTTTTGGGGTGCATAAAATGCACCACTTTGTGCTTCCGAAGTTGCGTCTTGTTTTTTTGCAACGAACTTGCCCAATCCACTTCTTTAGGCCCAAAACTAAGTTTCTAGGTGGTTTCGCGCGATTCTGTTGCTGGGAGGTACCCACTGTGAGTTCGGGTTTTGGGGTGCATACAATGCACCACTTTATGCTTCCGAAGTTGCGTCTTGTTTTTTCGCAACGAACTTGCCCAATCCACTTCTTTAGGCCCAAAACTAAGTTTCTGGGTGGTATCGCGCGATTCCGTTGCCGGGAGGTACCCGTTGTGAGATCGGGTTTTGGGGTGCATACAATGCACCACTTTATGCTTCCGAAGTTACGTCTTGTTTTTTCGCAACCAACATGCCCAATCCACTTCTTTAGGCCCAAAACTAAGTTTTTGGGTGGTTTCGCGCGATTCCGTTGCCGGGAGGTACAAGTTGTGAGATCGGGCTTTGGGGTGCATAAAATGCACCACTTTGTGCTTCCGAAGTTACGTCTTGTTTTTTCGCAACGAACATGCCCAATCCATTTCTTTAGGCCCAAAACTAAGTTTCTGGGTGGTTTCGCCCGATTCCGTTGCCGGGAGGTACAAGTTGTGAGATTGGGTTTTGGGGTGCATAAAATGCAACACTTTGTGCTTCCGAAGTTGCGTCTTGTTTTTTCGCAACGATCTTGCCCAATCCACTTCTTTAAGCCGAAAACAATGTTTCTGGGTGGTTTCGCGCGATTCCATTGCCGGGAGGTACAAGTTGTTATATCGGGTTTTGGGGTGCATAAAATGCACCACTTTGTGCTTCCGAAGTTGCGTCTTGTTTTTTCGCAACGAACATGCCCAATCCACTTCTTGAGGCCCAAAACTATGTTTCTGGGTGGTTTCGTGCGATTCCGTTGCCGGGAGCTACCCGTTGTGAGATCGGGTTTTGGGGTGCATACAATCCACCACTTTATGCTTCCGAAGATGCGTCTTGCTGTTTCGCAATGAACATGCCCAATCCACTTCTTTAGGCCCAAAACTAAGTTTCTGGGTGGTTTCGCGCGATTCCATTGCCGGGAGGTACCCGTTGCGAGATCGGGTTTTGGGGTGCATAAAATGCACCACTTTGTGCTTCCGAAGTTACATCTTGTTTTTTCGCAACCAACATGCCCAATCCACTTCTTTAGGCCCAAAACTAAGTTTCTGGGTGGTTTCACGTGATTCCGTTGCCGGGAGGTACCCGTTGTGAGATCGGGTTTTAGGGTGCATACAATGCACCACTTTGTGCTTCCGAAGTTGTGTCTTGTTTTTTCACAACGAACATGCCCAATCGACTTCTTAAGGCCCAAAACTATGTTTCTGGGTGGTTTTGCGCGATTCCGTTGCCGGGAGGTACCCGTTGTGAGATCGGGTTTTGGGGTGCATAAAATGCACCACTTTGTGCTTCCGAAGTTGCGTATTTTTTTCGCAACGAACAGGCCCAATCCACTTCTTTAGGCCCAAAACTAAGTTTCTGGGTGGTTTCGCACGATTCCGATGCCGGTAGGTACCCGTTGTGAGATTGGGTTTTGGGGTGCATAAAATGCACCACTTTGTGCTTCCGAAGTTGCGTCTTGTTTTTTCGCAACGAACATGCCCAATCCACTTCTTGAGGCCCAAAACTATGTTTCTGGGTGGTTTCGTGCGATTCCGTTGCCGGGAGCTACCCGTTGTGAGATCGGGTTTTGGGGTGCATACAATCCACCACTTTATGCTTCCGAAGATGCGTCTTGCTGTTTCGCAATGAACATGCCCAATCCACTTCTTTAGGCCCAAAACTAAGTTTCTGGGTGGTTTCGCGCGATTCCATTGCCGGGAGGTACCCGTTGCGAGATCGGGTTTTGGGGTGCATAAAATGCACCACTTTGTGCTTCCGAAGTTACATCTTGTTTTTTCGCAACCAACATGCCCAATCCACTTCTTTAGGCCCAAAACTATGTTTCTGGGTGGTTTTGCGTGATTCCGTTGCCGGGAGGTACCCGTTGTGAGATCGGGTTTTAGGGTGCATACAATGCACCACTTTGTGCTTCCGAAGTTGTGTCTTGTTTTTTCACAACGAACATGCCCAATCGACTTCTTAAGGCCCAAAACTATGTTTCTGGGTGGTTTTGCGCGATTCCGTTGCCGGGAGGTACCCGTTGTGAGATCGGGTTTTGGGGTGCATAAAATGCACCACTTTGTGCTTCCGAAGTTGCGTATTTTTTTCGCAACGAACAGGCCCAATCCACTTCTTTAGGCCCAAAACTAAGTTTCTGGGTGGTTTCGCACGATTCCGATGCCGGTAGGTACCCGTTGTGAGATTGGGTTTTGGGGTGCATAAAATGCACCACTTTGTGCTTCCGAAGTTGCGTCTTGTTTTCGCAACGAAATTGCCCAATCCACTTTTTTTGTCCCAAAACTAAGTTTCTGGGTGGTTTCGCACGATTCCATTGCCGGGAGGTACCCGTTGTGAGATCGGGTTTTGGGGTGCATACAATCCACCACTTTATGCTTCCGAAGTTGCGTCTTGTTTTTTTGCAACGAACATGCCCAATCCACTTCTTTAGGCCCAAAACTAAGTTTCTGGGTGGTTTCACGTGATTCCGTTGCCTGGAGGTACCCGTTGTGAGATCGGGTTTTAGGGTGCATACAATGCACCACTTTGTGCTTCCGAAGTTGTGTCTTGTTTTTTCACAACGAACATGCCCAATCGACTTCTTAAGGCCCAAAACTATGTTTCTGGGTGGTTTTGCGTGATTCCGTTGCCGGGAGGTACCCGTTGTGAGATCGGGTTTTGCGGTGCATAAAATGCACCACTTTGTGCTTCCGAAGTTGCGTCTTGTTTTCGCAACAAATTGCCCAATCCACTTCTTTAGGCCCAAAACTAAGTTTCTGGGTGGTTTCGCGCGATTCCGATGCCGGTAGGTACCCGTTGTGAGATTGGGTTTTGGGGTGCATAAAATGCACCACTTTGTGCTTCCGAAGTTGCGTCTTGTTTTCGCAACAAATTGCCCAATCCACTTTTTTTGGCCCAAAACTAAGTTTCTAGGTGGTTTCGCGCGATTCCTTTGCCGGGAGGTACCCGTTGTGAGATCGGGTTTTGGGGTGCATACAATGCTCCACTTTGTGCTTCCGAAGTTGCGACTTGTTTTTTCGCAACGAACATGCCCAATCCACTTCTTTAGGCCCAATACGAAGTTTCTTTGGTGGTTTCACATGATTCCGTTGCCGGGAGGTACCCGTTGTGAGATCGGGTTTTAGGGTGCATACAATGCACCACTTTGTGCTTCTGAAGTTGTCTTGTTTTTTCGCAATGAACATGCCCAATCGACTTCTTTATGCTCAAAACTAAGTTTCTGGGTGGTTTCGCGCGATTCCATTGCCGGGAGGTACCCGTTGTGAGATCGGGTTTTGGGGTGCATAAAATGCACCCCTTTGTGCTTCCGAAGTTGCGTCTTTTTTTTCGCAACGAACATGACCAAACAACTTCTTTAGGCCCAAAACTAAGTTTCTGGGTGGTTTCGCGCGATTCCGTTGCCGGTAGGTACCCGTTGTGAGATCGGGTTTTGGGGTGCATAAAATGCACCACTTTGTGCTTCCGAAGTTGCGTCTTGTTTTTTTGCAACGAACTTGCCCAATCCACTTCTTTAGGCCCAAAACTAAGTTTCTAGGTGGTTTCGCGCGATTCTGTTGCCGGGAGGTACCCATTGTGAGTTCGGGTTTTGGGGTGCATACAATGCACCACTTTATGCTTCCGAAGTTGCGTCTTGTTTTTTCGCAACGAACTTGCCCAATCCACTTCTTTAGGCCCAAAACTAAGTTTCTGGGTGGTATCGCGCGATTCCGTTGCCGGGAGGTACCCGTTGTGAGATCGGGTTTTGGGGTGCATACAATGCACCACTTTATGCTTCCGAAGTTACGTCTTGTTTTTTCGCAACCAACATGCCCAATCCACTTCTTTAGGCCCAAAAATAAGTTTCTGGGTGGTTTCGCGCGATTCCGTTGCCGGGAGGTACAAGTTGTGAGATCGGGCTTTGGGGTGCATAAAATGCACCACTTTGTGCTTCCGAAGTTACGTCTTGTTTTTTCGCAACGAACATGCCCAATCCATTTCTTTAGGCCCAAAACTAAGTTTCTGGGTGGTTTCGCGCGATTCCGTTGCCGGGAGGTACAAGTTGTGAGATTGGGTTTTGGGGTGCATAAAATGCAACACTTTGTGCTTCCGAAGTTGCGTCTTGTTTTTTCGCAACGATCTTGCCCAATCCACTTCTTTAAGCCGAAAACAATGTTTCTGGGTGGTTTCGCGCGATTCCATTGCCGGGAGGTACAAGTTGTTATATCAGGTTTTGGGGTGCATAAAATGCACCACTTTGTGCTTCCGAAGTTGCGTCTTGTTTTTTCGCAACGAACATGCCCAATCCACTTCTTGAGGCCCAAAACTATGTTTCTGGGTGGTTTCGTGCGATTCCGTTGCCGGGAGCTACCCGTTGTGAGATCGGGTTTTGGGGTGCATACAATCCACCACTTTATGCTTCCGAAGATGCGTCTTGCTGTTTCGCAATGAACATGCCCAATCCACTTCTTTAGGCCCAAAACTAAGTTTTTGGGTGGTTTCGCGCGATTCCATTGCCGGGAGGTACCCGTTGCGAGATCGGGTTTTGGGGTGCATAAAATGCACCACTTTGTGCTTCCGAAGTTACGTCTTGTTTTTTCGCAACCAACATGCCCAATCCACTTTTTTAGGCCCAAAACTAAGTTTCTGGGTGGTTTCACGTGATTCCGTTGCCGGGAGGTACCCGTTGTGAGATCGGGTTTTAGGGTGCATACAATGCACCACTTTGTGCTTCCGAAGTTGTGTCTTGTTTTTTCACAACGAACATGCCCAATCGACTTCTTAAGGCCCAAAACTATGTTTCTGGGTGGTTTCGCGCGATTCCATTGCCGGGAGGTACCCGTTGCGAGATCGGGTTTTGGGGTGCATAAAATGCACCACTTTGTGCTTCCGAAGTTGCGTATTTTTTTCGCAACGAACAGGCCCAATCCACTTCTTTAGGCCCAAAACTAAGTTTCTGGGTGGTTTCGCACGATTCCGATGCCGGGAGGTACCCGTTGTGAGATTGGGTTTTGGGGTGCATAAAATGCACCACTTTGTGCTTCCGAAGTTGCGTCTTGTTTTCGCAACAAACATGCCCAATCCACTTTTTTTGGCCCAAAACTAAGTTTCTAGGTCGTTTCGCACGATTTCGTTGCCGGGAGGTACCCGTTGTGAGATCGGGTTTTGGGGTGCATACAATCCACCACTTTATGCTTCCGAAGTTGCGTCTTGTTTTTTTTGCAACGAACATGCCCAATCCACTTCTTTAGGCCCAAAACTAAGTTTCTGGGTGGTTTCACGTGATTCCGTTGCCTGGAGGTACCCGTTGTGAGATCGGGTTTTAGGGTGCATACAATGCACCACTTTGTGCTTCCGAAGTTGTGTCTTGTTTTTTCACAACGAACATGCCCAATCGACTTCTTTAGGCCCAAAACTATGTTTCTGGGTGGTTTTGCGTGATTCCGTTGCCGGGAGGTACCCGTTGTGAGATCGGGTTTTGCGGTGCATAAAATGCACCACTTTGTGCTTCCGAAGTTGCGTCTTGTTTTCGCAACGAACAGGCCCAATCCACTTCTTTAGGCCCAAAACTAAGTTTCTGGGTGGTTTCGCGCGATTCCGATGCCGGTAGGTACCCGTTGTGAGATCGGGTTTTGGGGTGCATAAAATGCACCACTTTGTGCTTCCGAAGTTGCGTCTTGTTTTTTTTGCAACGAACGTGCCCAATCCACTTCTTTAGGCCCAAAACTAAGTTTCTAGGTGGTTTCGCGCGATTCCGTTGCCGGGAGGTACCCGTTGTGCGATCGGGTTTTGGGGTGCATAAAATGCACCACTTTGTGCTTCCGAAGTTACGTCTTGTTTTTTCGCAACCAACATGCCCAATCCACTTCTTTAGGCCCAAAACTAAGTTTCTGGGTGGTTTCGCGCGATTCCGTTGCCGGGAGGTACAAGTTGTGTGATCGGGCTTTGGGGTGCATAAAATGCACCACTTTGTGCTTCCGAAGTTACGTCTTGTTTTTTCGCAACGAACATGCCCAATCCATTTCTTTAGGCTCAAAACTAAGTTTCTGGGTGGTTTCGCGCGATTCCGTTGCCGGGAGGTACAAGTTGTGAGATCGGGTTTTGGGGTGCATAAAATGCAACACTTTGTGCTTCCGAAGTTGCGTCTTGTTTTTTCACAACGATCTTGCCCAATCCACTTCTTTAAGCCCAAAACAATGTTTTTGGGTGGTTTCGCGCGATTCCATTGCCGGGAGGTACAAGTTGTTATATCGGGTTTTGGGGTGCATAAAATGCACCACTTTGTGCTTCCGAAGTTGCGTCTTGTTTTTTCGCAATGAACATGCCCAATCCACTTCTTGAGGCCCAAAACTATGTTTCTGGGTGGTTTCGCGCGATTCCGTTGCCGGGAGCTACCCGTTGTGAGATCGGGTTTTGGGGTGCATACAATCCACCAATTTATGCTTCCGAAGATGCGTCTTGCTTTTTCGCAATGAACATGCCCAATCCACTTCTTTAGGCCCAAAACTAAGTTTCTGGGTGGTTTCGCGCGATTCCATTGCCGGGAGGAACCCGTTGTGAGATCGGGTTTTGGGGTGCATACAATCCACCACTTTATGCTTCCGAAGTTGCGTCATGTTTTTTTGCAACGAACATGCCCAATCCACTTCTTTAGGCCCAAAACTAAGTTTCTGGGTGGTTTCACGTGATTCCGTTGCCGGGAGGTACCCGTTGTGAGATCGGGTTTTAGGGTGCATACAATGCACCACTTTGTGCTTCCGAAGTTGTGTATTTTTTTCGCAACGAACAGGCCCAATCCACTTCTTTAGGCCCAAAACTAAGTTTCTGGGTGGTTTCGAGCGATTCCGATGCCGGTAGGTACCCGTTGTGAGATTGGGTTTTGGGGTGCATAAAATGCACAACTTTGTGCTTCCGAAGTTGCGTCTTGTTTTCGCAACGAAATTGCCCAATCCACTTTTTTTGGCCCAAAACTAAGTTTCTGGGTGGTTTCGCGCGATTCCATTGCCGGGAGGTACCCGTTGTGAGATCGGGTTTTGGGGTGCATACAATCCACCACTTTATGCTTCCGAAGTTGCGTCTTGTTTTTTTGCAACGAACATGCCCAATCCACTTCTTTAGGCCCAAAACTAAGTTTCTGGATGGTTTCACGTGATTCCGTTGCTGGGAGGTACCCGTTGTGAGATCGGGTTTTAGGGTGCATACAATGCACCACTTTGTGCTTCCGAAGTTTTGTCTTGTTTTTTCACAACGAACATGCCCAATCGACTTCTTAAGGCCCAAAACTATGTTTCTGGGTGGTTTTGCGCGATTCTGTTGCCGGGAGGTACCCGTTGTGAGATCGGGTTTTGGGGTGCATAAAATGGATTGGCGATGTTCGTGGCGAAAAAACAAGACGCAACTTCGGAAGCATAAAGTGGTTCATTGTATGCATCCCAAAACCTGATCTCACAACTTGTACCTCCCGGCAACGGAATTGCACGAAACCAGCCAGAAACTTAGTTTTGGGCCTAAAGAAGTGGATTGGGCATGTTTGTTGCGAAAAAACAAGACGCAACTTTGGAAGCACAAAGTGGTGCATTTTATGCACCCCAAAGCCCGATCTCACAACTTGTACCTCCCGGCAACGAAATCGCGCGAAACCACCTAGAAACTTAGTTTTGGTCCTAAAGAAGTGGATTGGCGATGTTCGTGGCGAAAAAACAAGACGCAACTTCGGAAGCATAAAGTGGTGCATTGTATGTACCCCAAAACCCGTTCTCACAACGGGTACCTCCAGGCAACGGAATCGCGTGAAACCACCCAGAAACTTAGTTTTGGGCCTAAAGAAGTGGATTGGGCAAGTTCATTGCGAAAAAACAAGACGCAACTTCGGAAGCACAAAGTGGTGCATTTTATGCACCCAAAACCCGATCTCACAACTTGTACCTCCCGGCAACGGAATCGCGCAAAACCAGCCAGAAACTTAGTTTTGGGCCTAAAGAAGTGGATTGGGCAAGTTCATTGCGAAAAAACAAGAGGCAACTTCGGAAGCACAAAGTGGTGCATTTTATGCACCCCAAAACCCGATCTCACAACTTGTACCTCCCGGCAACGGAATTGCACGAAACCAGCCAGAAACTTAGTTTTGGGCTTAAAGAAGTGGATTGGGCATGTTCGTTGCGAAAAAACAAGACGCAACTTCGGAAGCACAAAGTGGTGCATTTTATGCACCCCAAAGCCCAATCTCACAACTTGTACCTCCCGGCAACGAAATCGCGCGAAACCACCCAGAAACTTAGTTTTGGTCCTAAAGAAGTGGATTGGGCATGTTCGTTGCAAAAAAACAAGACGCAACTTCGGAAGCATAAAGTGGTGCATTCTATGGACCCCAAAACCCGTTCTCACTACGGGTACCTCCAGGCAACGGAATCGAGTGAAACCACCCAGAAACATAGTATTGGGCCTAAAGAAGTAGATTGGGCAAGTTCGTTGCGAAAAAACAAGATGCAACTTCGAAAGCACAAAGTGGTGCATTTTATGCACACCTAAACCCGATCTCACAACTTGTACCTCCCGGCAACGAATCGCGCGAAACCAGCCAGAAACTTAGTTTTGGGCCTAAAGAAGTGGATTGGGCAAGTTCGTTGCGAAAAAACAAGACGCAACTTCGGAAGCACAAAGTGGTGCATTTTATGCACCCCAAAACACGATATCACAACATGTACCTCCCGGCAACGGAATCGCGAGAAACCACCCAGAAACATTGTTTTGGGGATAAAGAAGTGGATTGGGCATGTTCGTTGCGAAAAAACAAGACGCAACTTCGGAAGCATAAAGTGGTGCATTGTATGCACCCCAAAACCCGTTCTCATAACGGATACCTCTAGGCAACGGAATCGTGCGAAACCAACCAGAAACTTAGGTTTGGGCCTAAAGAAGAGGATTGGGCAAGTTCGTTGTGAAAAAACAAGACGCAACTTCGGAAGCACTAAGTGGTGCATTTTATGCACCCCAAAACCCGATCTCACAACTTGTACCTCCCGGCAACGGAATTGCACGAAACCAGCCAGAAACTTAGTTTTGGGCTTAAAGAAGTGGATTGGGCATTTTCGTTGCGAAAAAACAGGACGCAACTTCGGAAGCACAAAGTGGGGCATTTTATGCACCCCAAAGCCCGATCTCACAAGTTGTACCTCCCGACAACGAAATCGCGCGAAACCACCCAGAAACTTTGTTCTGGGCCTAAAGAAGTGGATTGGGGATGTTCGTGGCGAAAAAACAAGACGCAACTTCGGAAGCATAAAGTGGTGCATTGTATGCACCCCAAAACCCGTTCTCACAACGGGTACCTCCAGGCAACGGAATCTCGTCAAACCACCCAGAAACTTAGTTTTGGGATTAAAGAAGTGGATTGGGCAAGTTCATTGCGAAAAAACAAGACACAACTTCGGAAGCACAAAGTGGTGCATTTTATGCACCCCAAAACCCGATCTCACAACTTGTACCTCCCGGCAACGGAATTGCACGAAACCAGCCAGAAACTTAGTTTTGGGCTTAAAGAAGTGGATTGGGCATGTTCGTTGCGAAAAAACAAGACGCAACTTCGGAAGCACAAAGTGGTGCATTTTATGCACCCCAAAGCCCGATCTCACAACTTGTACCTCCCGGCAACGAAATCGCGCGAAACCACCCAGAAACTTAGTTTTGGTCCTAAAGAAGTGGATTGGGCATGTTCGTTGCGAAAAAACAAGACGCAACTTCGGAAGCATAAAGTGGTGCATTGTATGGACCCCAAAACCCGTTCTCACTACGGGTACCTCCAGGCAACGGAATCGAGTGAAACCACCCAGAAACATAGTATTGGGCCTAAAGAAGTAGATTGGGCAAGTTCGTTGCGAAAAAACAAGATGCAACTTCGAAAGCACAAAGTGGTGCATTTTATGCACACCTAAACCCGATCTCACAACTTGTACCTCCCGGCAACGAATCGCGCGAAACCAGCCAGAAACTTAGTTTTGGGCCTAAAGAAGTGGATTGGGCAAGTTCGTTGCGAAAAAACAAGACGCAACTTCGGAAGCACAAAGTGGTGCATTTTATGCACCCCAAAACACGATATCACAACATGTACCTCCCGGCAACGGAATCGCGAGAAACCACCCAGAAACATTGTTTTGGGGATAAAGAAGTGGATTGGGCATGTTCGTTGCGAAAAAACAAGACGCAACTTCGGAAGCATAAAGTGGTGCATTGTATGCACCCCAAAACCCGTTCTCATAACGGATACCTCTAGGCAACGGAATCGTGCGAAACCAACCAGAAACTTAGGTTTGGGCCTAAAGAAGAGGATTGGGCAAGTTCGTTGTGAAAAAACAAGACGCAACTTCGGAAGCACTAAGTGGTGCATTTTATGCACCCCAAAACCTGATCTCACAACTTGTACCTCCCGGCAACGGAATTGCACGAAACCAGCCAGAAACTTAGTTTTGGGCTTAAAGAAGTGGATTGGGCATGTTCGTTGCGAAAAAACAGGACGCAACTTCGGAAGCACAAAGTGGGGCATTTTATGCACCCCAAAGCCCGATCTCACAAGTTGTACCTCCCGACAACGAAATCGCGCGAAACCACCCAGAAACTTTGTTCTGGGCCTAAAGAAGTGGATTGGGGATGTTCGTGGCGAAAAAACAAGACGCAACTTCGGAAGCATAAAGTGGTGCATTGTATGCACCCCAAAACCCGTTCTCACAACGGGTACCTCCAGGCAACGGAATCTCGTCAAACCACCCAGAAACTTAGTTTTGGGATTAAAGAAGTGGATTGGGCAAGTTCATTGCGAAAAAACAAGACACAACTTCGGAAGCACAAAGTGGTGCATTTTATGCACCCCAAAACCCGATCTCACAACTTGTACCTCCCGGCAACGGAATTGCACGAAACCAGCCAGAAACTTAGTTTTGGGCTTAAAGAAGTGGATTGGGCATGTTCGTTGCGAAAAAACAAGACGCAACTTCGGAAGCACAAAGTGGTGCATTTTATGCACCCCAAAGCCCGATCTCACAACTTGTACCTCCCGGCAACGAAATCGCGCGAAACCACCCAGAAACTTAGTTTTGGTCCTAAAGAAGTGGATTGGGCATGTTCGTTGCAAAAAAACAAGACGCAACTTCGGAAGCATAAAGTGGTGCATTGTATGGACCCCAAAACCCGTTCTCACTACGGGTACCTCCAGGCAACGGAATCGAGTGAAACCACCCAGAAACATAGTATTGGGCCTAAAGAAGTAGATTGGGCAAGTTCGTTGCGAAAAAACAAGATGCAACTTCGAAAGCACAGAGTGGTGCATTTTATGCACACCTAAACCCGATCTCACAACTTGTACCTCCCGGCAACGAATCGCGCGAAACCAGCCAGAAACTTACTTTTGGGCCTAAAGAAGTGGATTGGGCAAGTTCGTTGCGAAAAAACAAGACGCAACTTCAGAAGCACAAAGTGGTGCATTTTATGCACCCCAAAACACGATATCACAACATGTACCTCCCGGCAACGGAATCGCGAGAAACCACCCAGAAACATTGTTTTCGGGATAAAGAAGTGGATTGGGCATGTTCGTTGCGAAAAAACAAGACGCAACTTCGGAAGCATAAAGTGGTGCATTGTATGCACCCCAAAACCCGTTCTCATAACGGATACCTCTAGGCAACGGAATCGTGCGAAACCACCCAGAAACTTAGGTTTGGGCCTAAAGAAGAGGATTGGGCAAGTTCGTTGTGAAAAAACAAGACGCAACTTCGGAAGCACAAAGTGGTGCATTTTATGCACCCCAAAACCCGATCTCACAACTTGTACCTCCCGGCAACGGAATTGCACGAAACCAGCCAGAAACTTACTTTTGGGCTTAAAGAAGTGGATTGGGCATGTTCGTTGCGAAAAAACAGGACGCAACTTCGGAAGCACAAAGTGGGGCATTTTATGCACCCCAAAGGCCGATCTCACAACTTGTACCTCCCGACAACGAAATCGCGCGAAACCACCCAGAAACATAGTTCTGGGCCTAAAGAAGTGGATTGGGGATGTTCGTGGCGAAAAAACAAGATGCAACTTCGGAAGCATAAAGTGGTGCATTGTATGCACCCCAAAACCCGTTCTCACAACGGGTACCTCCAGGCAACGGAATCGCGTGAAACCACCCAGAAACTTAGTTTTGGGCCTAAAGAAGTGGATTGGGCAAGTTCATTGCGAAAAAACAAGACGCAACTTCGGAAGCACAAAGTGGTGCATTTTATGCACCCCAAAACCCGATCTCACAACTTGTACCTCCCGGCAACGGAATTGCACGAAACCAGCCAGAAACTTAGTTTTGGGCTTAAAGAAGTGGATTGGGCATGTTCGTTGCGAAAAAACAAGACGCAACTTCGGAAGCACAAAGTGGTGCATTTTATGCACCCCAAAGCCCGATCTCACAACTTGTACCTCCCGGCAACGAAATCGCGCGAAACCACCAAGAAACTTAGTTTTGGTCCTAAAGAAGTGGATTGGGCATGTTCGTTGCAAAAAAACAAGACGCAACTTCGGAAGCATAAAGTGGTGCATTGTATGGACCCCAAAACCCGTTCTCACTACGGGTACCTCCAGGCAACGGAATCGAGTGAAACCACCCAGAAACATAGTATTGGGCCTAAAGAAGTAGATTGGGCAAGTTCGTTGCGAAAAAACAAGATGCAACTTCGAAAGCACAAAGTGGTGCATTTTATGCACACCTAAACCCGATCTTACAACTTGTACCTCCCGGCAACGAATCGCGCGAAACCAGCCAGAAACTTAGTTTTGGGCCTAAAGAAGTGGATTGGGCAAGTTCGTTGCGAAAAAACAAGACGCAACTTCGGAAGCACAAAGTGGTGCATTTTATGCACCCCAAAACACGACATCACAACATGTACCTCCCGGCAACGGAATCGCGAGAAACCACCCAGAAACATTGTTTTGGGGATAAAGAAGTGGATTGGGTATGTTCGTTGTGAAAAAACAAGACGCAACTTCGGAAGCATAAAGTGGTGCATTGTATGCACCCCAAAACCCGTTCTCATAACGGATACCTCTAGGCAATGGAATCGTGCGAAACCAACCAGAAACTTAGGTTTGGGCCTAAAGAAGAGGATTGGGCAAGTTCGTTGTGAAAAAACAAGACGCAACTTCGGAAGCACTAAGTGGTGCATTTTATGCACCCCAAAACCCGATCTCACAACTTGTACCTCCCGGCAACGGAATTGCACGAAACCAGCCAGAAACTTAGTTTTGGGCTTAAAGAAGTGGATTGGGCATGTTCGTTGCGAAAAAACAAGACGCAACTTCGGAAGCACAAAGTGGTGCATTTTATGCACCCCAAAGCCCGATCTCACAACTTGTACCTCCCGGCAACGAAATCGTGCGAAACCACCCAGAAACTTAGTTTTTGGTCCTAAAGAAGTGGATTGGGCATGTTCGTTGCAAAAAAACAAGACGCAACTTCGGAAGCATAAAGTGGTGCATTGTATGGACCCCAAAACCCGTTCTCACTACGGGTACCTCCAGGCAACGGAATCGAGTGAAACCACCCAGAAACATAGTATTGGGCCTAAAGAAGTAGATTGGGCAAGTTCGTTGCGAAAAAACAAGATGCAACTTCGAAAGCACAAAGTGGTGCATTTTATGCACACCTAAACCCGATCTCACAACTTGTACCTCCCGGCAACGAATCGCGCGAAACCAGCCAGAAACTTAGTTTTGGGGCCTAAAGAAGTGGATTGGGCAAGTTCGTTGCGAAAAAACAAGACGCAACTTCGGAAGCACAAAGTGGTGCATTTTATGCACCCCAAACACGATATCACAACATGTACCTCCCGGCAACGGAATCGCGAGAAACCACCCAGAAACATTGTTTTGGGGATAAAGAAGTGGATTGGGCATGTTCGTTGCGAAAAAACAAGACGCAACTTCGGAAGCATAAAGTGGTGCATTGTATGCACCCCAAAACCCGTTCTCATAACGGATACCTCTAGGCAACGGAATCGTGCGAAACCACCCAGAAACTTAGGTTTGGGCCTAAAGAAGAGGATTGGGCAAGTTCGTTGTGAAAAAAACAAGACGCAACTTCGGAAGCACAAAGTGGTGCATTTTATGCACCCCAAAACCCGATCTCACAACTTGTACCTCCCGGCAACGGAATTGCACGAAACCAGCCAGAAACTTAGTTTTGGGCTTAAAGAAGTGGATTGGGCAAGTTCGTTGCG
>NW_024376723.1:0-28613 GCF_016808335.1 Panicum virgatum
AAAATTCTGATGCAACTTGTGGCATTAATTGCACCAGTTCAACCCATTTTGCACGAGTTCATGTAGTAACGAAACATTGACAAATGCACCCAAACACTACAAAACGCCCCAAAACATGAGTTTAGGGTCCAATGGGGTGGATCGCATGCTTTCGTTGCCAAAAATTCTGATGCGACTTCGTGGCACGAACTTTTGCATTAATTGCACCAGTTCAGCCATTTCGCACCGAGTTCATGCAGTAACGAAAATCCAAAATGCACCCAAACACTACAAAACGACCAATTCATGAGTTTAGTGTCCAATGGGGTGGATCGGGTGCGTTCATTGCGAAAAACTCTGATGCGATTTCGTGGCACGAACTTCTTCATTAATTGCACCAGTTCAACCCATTTGCACCGAGATCCGTGTAGTAACGAAACATTGCCAAATGCACCGAAACACTACAAAATGCTCCAGAACATGAGTTGGTTCCAATGGGTGGATCGAGTGCGATTTGCGAAAAATTCTGATGCGACTTTATGGCACAAACTTGTGCATTAATTGCACCAGTCCAACTCGTTTGCACCGAGTTTCATGTAGTAACGAAACATTGACAAATGCACCCAAACACTACGAAAACACACCAAAACATGAGTTTAGGGTGCAATGGGGTGGATCGCGTGTGTTCGTTGCCAAAAATTCTGATGCGAGTTCGTGGCACAAACTTTTGCATTAATTGCACCAGTTCAGCCTATTTCGCACCGAGTTCATGCAGTAACGAAACAATCCAAAATGCACCCAAACACAACAAAACGCACCAATTCATGAGTTTAGTGTCCAATGGGGTGGATCGGGTGTGTTCATTGCAAAAAACTCTGATGCGATTTCGTGGCACGAACTTCTTCATTAATTGTACCAGTTCAACCCATTTTGCACCTAGTTCCGTGTAGTAACGAAACATTGCCAAATGCACCGAAACACTAAGAAATGCTCCAGAACAAGAGTTTGGTTCCAATGGGGTGGATCGAGTGTGTTCTTTGAGAAAAATTCTGATGCAACTTTATGGCACGAACTTCTTCATTAATTGCACCAGTTCAACCCATTTTGCAACGAGTTCTGTGTAGTAACAAAACATTGGCAAATGCACCGAAACACTACAAAATGCTCCAGAACATGAGTTTGGTTCCAGTGGGGTGCATCGAGTGCGTTCTTTGCGAAAAATTCTGATGCGACTTTATGGCACAAACTTGTGCATTAATTGCACCAGTTCAACCCATTTTGCAACGAGTTTCATGTAGTAACGAAACATTGACAAATGCACCCAAACACTACGAAAACGCCCCAAAACATGAGTTTAGGGTCCAATGGGGTGGATCGCATGCTTTCGTTGCCAAAAATTCTGATGCGACTTCGTGGCACGAACTTTTGCATTAATTGCACCAGTTCAGCCTATTTCGCACCGAGTTCATGCAGTAACGAAGCAATCCAAAATGCACCCAAACACTACGAAAACGCCCCAAAACATGAGTTTAGGGTCCAATGGGGTGGATCGCATGCTTTCGTTGGCAAAAATTCTGATGCGAGTTCGTGGCACGAACTTTTGCATTAATTGCACCAGTTCAGCCTATTTCGCACCGAGTTCATGCAGTAACGAAGCAATCCAAAATGCACCCAAACACTACAAAACGCACCAATTCATGAGTTTAGAGTCCAATGGGGTGGATCGGGTGCGTTCATTGCGAAAAACTCTGATGCGATTTCGTGGCACGAACTTCTTCATTTATTGCACCAGTTCGACCCATTTTGCACCTAGTTCCGTGTAGTAACGAAACATTGCCAAATGCACCGAAACAATAAGAAATGCTCCAGAACATGAGTTTGGTTCCAATGGGGTGGATCGAGTGCGTTCTTTGAGAAAAATTCTGATGCAACTTTATGGCACAAACTTGTGCATTAATTGCACCAGTTCAACCCATTTTGCAACGAGTTTCATGTAGTAACGAAACATTGACAAATGCACCCAAACACTACAAAAACGCACCAAAACATGAGTTTAGGGTCCAATGGGGTGGATCGCATGCTTTTGTTGCCAAAAATTCTGATGCGACTTCGTGGCACGAACTTTTGCATTAATTGCACCAGTTCAGACTATTTCGCACCGAGTTCATGCAGTAACGAAATAATCCAAAATGCACCCAAACACTACAAAACGACCAATTGATGAGTTTAGTGTCCAATGGGGTGGATCGGGTGCGTCCATTGCGAAAAACTCGGATGCGATTTCGTGGCACGAACTTCTTCATTAATTGCACCAGTTCAACCCATTTTGCACCGAGATCCGTGTAGTAACGAAACATTGCCAAATGCACCGAAACACTACAAAATGCTCCAGAACATGTGTTTGGTTCCAATGCGGTGGATCGAGTGCGGCATTTGCGAAAAATTCTGATGCGACTTTATGGCACAAACTTGTGCATTAATTGCACCAGTCCAACTCGTTTTGCACCGAGTTTCATGTAGTAACGAAACATTGACAAATGCACCCAAACACTACGAAAACACACCAAAACATGAGTTTAGGGTGCAATGGGGTGGATCGCGTGTGTTCGTTGCCAAAAATTCTGATGCGAGTTCGTGGCACAAACTTTTGCATTAATTGCACCAGTTCAGCCTATTTCGCACCGAGTTCATGCAGTAACGAAACAATCCAAAATGCACCCAAACACAACAAAACGCACCAATTCATGAGTTTAGTGTCCAATGGGGTGGATCGGGTGTGTTCATTGCAAAAAACTCTGATGCGATTTCGTGGCACGAACTTCTTCATTAATTGTACCAGTTCAACCCATTTTGCACCTAGTTCCGTGTAGTAACGAAACATTGCCAAATGCACCGAAACACTAAGAAATGCTCCAGAACAAGAGTTTGGTTCCAATGGGGTGGATCGAGTGTGTTCTTTGAGAAAAATTCTGATGCAACTTTATGGCACGAACTTCTTCATTAATTGCACCAGTTCAACCCATTTTGCAACGAGTTCTGTGTAGTAACAAAACATTGGCA
The DNA here is from genome assembly GCF_016808335.1 of Panicum virgatum. Lineage (NCBI taxonomy): Eukaryota > Viridiplantae > Streptophyta > Magnoliopsida > Poales > Poaceae > Panicum > Panicum virgatum. Next base: position 3,040 of record NW_024376723.1, read on the forward strand.
AATGCACCGAAACACTACAAAATGCTCCAGAACATGAGTTTGGTTCCAGTGGGGTGCATCGAGTGCGTTCTTTGCGAAAAATTCTGATGCGACTTTATGGCACAAACTTGTGCATTAATTGCACCAGTTCAACCCATTTTGCAACGAGTTTCATGTAGTAACGAAACATTGACAAATGCACCCAAACACTACGAAAACGCCCCAAAACATGAGTTTAGGGTCCAATGGGGTGGATCGCATGCTTTCGTTGCCAAAAATTCTGATACGACTTCGTGGCACGAACTTTTGCATTAATTGCACCAGTTCAGCCTATTTCGCACCGAGTTCATGCAGTAACGAAGCAATCCAAAATGCACCCAAACACTACGAAAACGCCCCAAAACATGAGTTTAGGGTCCAATGGGGTGGATCGCATGCTTTCGTTGGCAAAAATTCTGATGCGAGTTCGTGGCACGAACTTTTGCATTAATTGCACCAGTTCAGCCTATTTCGCACCGAGTTCATGCAGTAACGAAGCAATCCAAAATGCACCCAAACACTACAAAACGCACCAATTCATGAGTTTAGAGTCCAATGGGGTGGATCGGGTGCGTTCATTGCGAAAAACTCTGATGCGATTTCGTGGCACGAACTTCTTCATTTATTGCACCAGTTCGACCCATTTTGCACCTAGTTCCGTGTAGTAACGAAACATTGCCAAATGCACCGAAACACTACAAAATGCTCCAGAACATGTGTTTGGTTCCAATGCGGTGGATCGAGTGCGGCATTTGCGAAAAATTCTGATGCGACTTTATGGCACAAACTTGTGCATTAATTGCACCAGTCCAACTCGTTTTGCACCGAGTTTCATGTAGTAACGAAACATTGACAAATGCACCCAAACACTACGAAAACACACCAAAACATGAGTTTAGGGTGCAATGGGGTGGATCGCGTGTGTTCGTTGCCAAAAATTCTGATGCGAGTTCGTGGCACAAACTTTTGCATTAATTGCACCAGTTCAGCCTATTTCGCACCGAGTTCATGCAGTAACGAAACAATCCAAAATGCACCCAAACACAACAAAACGCACCAATTCATGAGTTTAGTGTCCAATGGGGTGGATCGGGTGTGTTCATTGCAAAAAACTCTGATGCGATTTCGTGGCACGAACTTCTTCATTAATTGTACCAGTTCAACCCATTTTGCACCTAGTTCCGTGTAGTAACGAAACATTGCCAAATGCACCGAAACACTAAGAAATGCTCCAGAACAAGAGTTTGGTTCCAATGGGGTGGATCGAGTGTGTTCTTTGAGAAAAATTCTGATGCAACTTTATGGCACGAACTTCTTCATTAATTGCACCAGTTCAACCCATTTTGCAACGAGTTCTGTGTAGTAACAAAACATTGGCAAATGCACCGAAACACTACAAAATGCTCCAGAACATGAGTTTGGTTCCAGTGGGGTGCATCGAGTGCGTTCTTTGCGAAAAATTCTGATGCGACTTTATGGCACAAACTTGTGCATTAATTGCACCAGTTCAACCCATTTTGCAACGAGTTTCATGTAGTAACGAAACATTGACAAATGCACCCAAACACTACGAAAACGCCCCAAAACATGAGTTTAGGGTCCAATGGGGTGGATCGCATGCTTTCGTTGCCAAAAATTCTGATGCGACTTCGTGGCACGAACTTTTGCATTAATTGCACCAGTTCAGCCTATTTCGCACCGAGTTCATGCAGTAACGAAGCAATCCAAAATGCACCCAAACACTACGAAAACGCCCCAAAACATGAGTTTAGGGTCCAATGGGGTGGATCGCATGCTTTCGTTGGCAAAAATTCTGATGCGAGTTCGTGGCACGAACTTTTGCATTAATTGCACCAGTTCAGCCTATTTCGCACCGAGTTCATGCAGTAACGAAGCAATCCAAAATGCACCCAAACACTACAAAACGCACCAATTCATGAGTTTAGAGTCCAATGGGGTGGATCGGGTGCGTTCATTGCGAAAAACTCTGATGCGATTTCGTGGCACGAACTTCTTCATTTATTGCACCAGTTCGACCCATTTTGCACCTAGTTCCGTGTAGTAACGAAACATTGCCAAATGCACCGAAACAATAAGAAATGCTCCAGAACATGAGTTTGGTTCCAATGGGGTGGATCGAGTGCGTTCTTTGAGAAAAATTCTGTGCAACTTTATGGCACAAACTTGTGCATTAATTGCACCAGTTCAACCCATTTTGCAACGAGTTTCATGTAGTAACGAAACATTGACAAATGCACCCAAACACTACAAAAACGCACCAAAACATGAGTTTAGGGTCCAATGGGGTGGATCGCATGCTTTTGTTGCCAAAAATTCTGATGCGACTTCGTGGCACGAACTTTTGCATTAATTGCACCAGTTCAGACTATTTCGCACCGAGTTCATGCAGTAACGAAATAATCCAAAATGCACCCAAACACTACAAAACGACCAATTGATGAGTTTAGTGTCCAATGGGGTGGATCGGGTGCGTCCATTGCGAAAAACTCGGATGCGATTTCGTGGCACGAACTTCTTCATTAATTGCACCAGTTCAACCCATTTTGCACCGAGATCCGTGTAGTAACGAAACATTGCCAAATGCACCGAAACACTACAAAATGCTCCAGAACATGTGTTTGGTTCCAATGCGGTGGATCGAGTGCGGCATTTGCGAAAAATTCTGATGCGACTTTATGGCACAAACTTGTGCATTAATTGCACCAGTCCAACTCGTTTTGCACCGAGTTTCATGTAGTAACGAAACATTGACAAATGCACCCAAACACTACGAAAACACACCAAAACATGAGTTTAGGGTGCAATGGGGTGGATCGCGTGTGTTCGTTGCCAAAAATTCTGATGCGAGTTCGTGGCACAAACTTTTGCATTAATTGCACCAGTTCAGCCTATTTCGCACCGAGTTCATGCAGTAACGAAACAATCCAAAATGCACCCAAACACAACAAAACGCACCAATTCATGAGTTTAGTGTCCAATGGGGTGGATCGGGTGTGTTCATTGCAAAAAACTCTGATGCGATTTCGTGGCACGAACTTCTTCATTAATTGTACCAGTTCAACCCATTTTGCACCTAGTTCCGTGTAGTAACGAAACATTGCCAAATGCACCGAAACACTAAGAAATGCTCCAGAACAAGAGTTTGGTTCCAATGGGGTGGATCGAGTGTGTTCTTTGAGAAAAATTCTGATGCAACTTTATGGCACGAACTTCTTCATTAATTGCACCAGTTCAACCCATTTTGCAACGAGTTCTGTGTAGTAACAAAACATTGGCAAATGCACCGAAACACTACAAAATGCTCCAGAACATGAGTTTGGTTCCAGTGGGGTGCATCGAGTGCGTTCTTTGCGAAAAATTCTGATGCGACTTTATGGCACAAACTTGTGCATTAATTGCACCAGTTCAACCCATTTTGCAACGAGTTTCATGTAGTAACGAAACATTGACAAATGCACCCAAACACTACGAAAACGCCCCAAAACATGAGTTTAGGGTCCAATGGGGTGGATCGCATGCTTTCGTTGCCAAAAATTCTGATACGACTTCGTGGCACGAACTTTTGCATTAATTGCACCAGTTCAGCCTATTTCGCACCGAGTTCATGCAGTAACGAAGCAATCCAAAATGCACCCAAACACTACGAAAACGCCCCAAAACATGAGTTTAGGGTCCAATGGGGTGGATCGCATGCTTTCGTTGGCAAAAATTCTGATGCGAGTTCGTGGCACGAACTTTTGCATTAATTGCACCAGTTCAGCCTATTTCGCACCGAGTTCATGCAGTAACGAAGCAATCCAAAATGCACCCAAACACTACAAAACGCACCAATTCATGAGTTTAGAGTCCAATGGGGTGGATCGGGTGCGTTCATTGCGAAAAACTCTGATGCGATTTCGTGGCACGAACTTCTTCATTTATTGCACCAGTTCGACCCATTTTGCACCTAGTTCCGTGTAGTAACGAAACATTGCCAAATGCACCGAAACACTACAAAATGCTCCAGAACATGTGTTTGGTTCCAATGCGGTGGATCGAGTGCGGCATTTGCGAAAAATTCTGATGCGACTTTATGGCACAAACTTGTGCATTAATTGCACCAGTCCAACTCGTTTTGCACCGAGTTTCATGTAGTAACGAAACATTGACAAATGCACCCAAACACTACGAAAACACACCAAAACATGAGTTTAGGGTGCAATGGGGTGGATCGCGTGTGTTCGTTGCCAAAAATTCTGATGCGAGTTCGTGGCACAAACTTTTGCATTAATTGCACCAGTTCAGCCTATTTCGCACCGAGTTCATGCAGTAACGAAACAATCCAAAATGCACCCAAACACAACAAAACGCACCAATTCATGAGTTTAGTGTCCAATGGGGTGGATCGGGTGTGTTCATTGCAAAAAACTCTGATGCGATTTCGTGGCACGAACTTCTTCATTAATTGTACCAGTTCAACCCATTTTGCACCTAGTTCCGTGTAGTAACGAAACATTGCCAAATGCACCGAAACACTAAGAAATGCTCCAGAACAAGAGTTTGGTTCCAATGGGGTGGATCGAGTGTGTTCTTTGAGAAAAATTCTGATGCAACTTTATGGCACGAACTTCTTCATTAATTGCACCAGTTCAACCCATTTTGCAACGAGTTCTGTGTAGTAACAAAACATTGGCAAATGCACCGAAACACTACAAAATGCTCCAGAACATGAGTTTGGTTCCAGTGGGGTGCATCGAGTGCGTTCTTTGCGAAAAATTCTGATGCGACTTTATGGCACAAACTTGTGCATTAATTGCACCAGTTCAACCCATTTTGCAACGAGTTTCATGTAGTAACGAAACATTGACAAATGCACCCAAACACTACGAAAACGCCCCAAAACATGAGTTTAGGGTCCAATGGGGTGGATCGCATGCTTTCGTTGCCAAAAATTCTGATGCGACTTCGTGGCACGAACTTTTGCATTAATTGCACCAGTTCAGCCTATTTCGCACCGAGTTCATGCAGTAACGAAGCAATCCAAAATGCACCCAAACACTACGAAAACGCCCCAAAACATGAGTTTAGGGTCCAATGGGGTGGATCGCATGCTTTCGTTGGCAAAAATTCTGATGCGAGTTCGTGGCACGAACTTTTGCATTAATTGCACCAGTTCAGCCTATTTCGCACCGAGTTCATGCAGTAACGAAGCAATCCAAAATGCACCCAAACACTACAAAACGCACCAATTCATGAGTTTAGAGTCCAATGGGGTGGATCGGGTGCGTTCATTGCGAAAAACTCTGATGCGATTTCGTGGCACGAACTTCTTCATTTATTGCACCAGTTCGACCCATTTTGCACCTAGTTCCGTGTAGTAACGAAACATTGCCAAATGCACCGAAACAATAAGAAATGCTCCAGAACATGAGTTTGGTTCCAATGGGGTGGATCGAGTGCGTTCTTTGAGAAAAATTCTGTTGCAACTTTATGGCACAAACTTGTGCATTAATTGCACCAGTTCAACCCATTTTGCAACGAGTTTCATGTAGTAACGAAACATTGACAAATGCACCCAAACACTACAAAAACGCACCAAAACATGAGTTTAGGGTCCAATGGGGTGGATCGCATGCTTTTGTTGCCAAAAATTCTGATGCGACTTCGTGGCACGAACTTTTGCATTAATTGCACCAGTTCAGACTATTTCGCACCGAGTTCATGCAGTAACGAAATAATCCAAAATGCACCCAAACACTACAAAACGACCAATTGATGAGTTTAGTGTCCAATGGGGTGGATCGGGTGCGTCCATTGCGAAAAACTCGGATGCGATTTCGTGGCACGAACTTCTTCATTAATTGCACCAGTTCAACCCATTTTGCACCGAGTTTCATGTAGTAACGAAACATTGACAAATGCACCCAAACACTACGAAAACACACCAAAACATGAGTTTAGGGTGCAATGGGGTGGATCGCGTGTGTTCGTTGGCAAAAATTCTGATGCGAGTTCGTGGCACAAACTTTTGCATTAATTGCACCAGTTCAGCCTATTTCGCACCGAGTTCATGCAGTAACGAAACAATCCAAAATGCACCCAAACACTACAAAACGCACCAATTCATGAGTTTAGTGTCCAATGGGGAGGATCGGGTGTGTTCATTGCAAAAAAACTCTGATGCGATTTCGTGGCACGAACTTCTTCATTAATTGTACCAGTTCAACCCATTTTGCACCTAGTTCCGTGTAGTAACGAAACATTGCCAAATGCACCGAAACACTAAGAAATGCTCCAGAACAAGAGTTTGGTTCCAATGGGTGGATCGAGTGTGTTCTTTGAGAAAAATTCTGATGCAACTTTATGGCACGAACTTCTTCATTAATTGCACCAGTTCAACCCATTTTGCAACGAGTTCCGTGTAGTAACGAAACATTGCCAAATGCACCGAAACACTACAAAATGCTCCAGAACATGAGTTTGGTTCCAGTGGGGTGCATCGAGTGCGTTCTTTGCGAAAAATTCTGATGCGACTTTATGGCACAAACTTGTGCATTAATTGCACCAGTTCAACCCATTTTGCAACGAGTTTCATGTAGTAACGAAACATTGACAAATGCACCCAAACACTACGAAAACGCACGAAAACATGAGTTTAGGGTCCAATGGGGTGGATCGCATGCTTTCGCTGCCAAAAATTCTGATGCGACTTCGTGGCACGAACTTTTGCATTAATTGCACCAGTTCAGCCTATTTCGCACCGAGTTCATGCAGTAACGAAATAATCCAAAATGCACCCAAACACTACAAAACGACCAATTCATGAGTTTAGTGTCCAATGGGGTGGATCGGGTGCGTTCATTGCGAAAAACTCGGATGCGATTTCGTGGCACGTACTTCTTCATTAATTGCACAATTCAACCCATTTTGCACCGAGATCCGTGTAGTAACGAAACATTGCCAAATGCACCGAAACACTACAAAATGGTCCAGAACATGTGTTTGGTTCCAATGCGGTGGATCGAGTACGGCATTTGCGAAAAATTCTGATGCGACTTTATGGCACGAACTTGTGCATTAATTGCACCAGTTCAACTCGTTTTGCACCGAGTTTCATGTAGTAACGAAACATTGACAAATGCACCCAAACACTACGAAAACACACCAAAACATGAGTTTAGGGTGCAATGGGGTGGATCGCGTGTGTTCGTTGCCAAAAATTCTGATGCGAGTTCGTGGCACAAACTTTTGCATTAATTGCACCAGTTCAGCCTATTTCGCACCGAGTTCATGCAGTAACGAAACAATCCAAAATGCACCCAAACACAACAAAACGCACCAATTCATGAGTTTAGTGTCCAATGGGGTGGATCGGGTGTGTTCATTGCAAAAAACTCTGATGCGATTTCGTGGCACGAACTTCTTCATTAATTGTACCAGTTCAACCCATTTTGCACCTAGTTCCGTGTAGTAACGAAACATTGCCAAATGCACCGAAACACTAAGAAATGCTCCAGAACAAGAGTTTGGTTCCAATGGGGTGGATCGAGTGTGTTCTTTGAGAAAAATTCTGATGCAACTTTATGGCACGAACTTCTGCATAATTGCACCAGTTCAGACCTATTTCGCACCGAGTTCATGCTAGTAACGAAAATATCCAAATGCACCCAAACACTACAAACGACCAATTGATGAGTTTAGTGTCCAATGGGGTGGATCGGGTGCGTCCATTGCGAAAACTTCGATTGCGATTCGTGGCACGAACTTCTTCATAATTGCACCAGTTTCACCACATTTTGCACCGAGTTTCATGTAGTAACGAAACATTGACAAATGCACCCAACACTACGAAAACGCCCCAACACATGAGTTTAGGGTCCAATTGGGTGGATCGCATGCTTTCATTGGCAAAAATTCTGATGCGAGGTTCGTGGCACGAACTTTTGCATTAATTGCCCAGTTTCAGCCTATTTCGCACCGAGTTCATGCAGTAACGAAGCAATCCAAAATGCACCCAAACCACTACAACAGCACCAATTCATGAGTTTAGAGTCCAATGGGGTGGATCGGGTGCGTTCATTGCGAAAAACTCTGATGCGATTCGTGGCACGAACTTCTTCATTTATTGCACCAGTTCGACCCATTTTGCACCTAGTTCCGTGTAGTAACGAAACATTGCCAAATGCACCGAAACACTACAAAATGCTCCAGAACATGTGTTTGGTTCCAATGCGGTGGATCGAGTGCGGCATTTGCGAAAAATTCTGATGCGACTTTATGGCACAAACTTGTGCATTAATTGCACCAGTCCAACTCGTTTTGCACCGAGTTTCATGTAGTAACGAAACATTGACAAATGCACCCAAACACTACGAAAACACACCAAAACATGAGTTTAGGGTGCAATGGGGTGGATCGCGTGTGTTCGTTGCCAAAAATTCTGATGCGAGTTCGTGGCACAAACTTTTGCATTAATTGCACCAGTTCAGCCTATTTCGCACCGAGTTCATGCAGTAACGAAACAATCCAAAATGCACCCAAACACAACAAAACGCACCAATTCATGAGTTTAGTGTCCAATGGGGTGGATCGGGTGTGTTCATTGCAAAAAACTCTGATGCGATTTCGTGGCACGAACTTCTTCATTAATTGTACCAGTTCAACCCATTTTGCACCTAGTTCCGTGTAGTAACGAAACATTGCCAAATGCACCGAAACACTAAGAAATGCTCCAGAACAAGAGTTTGGTTCCAATGGGGTGGATCGAGTGTGTTCTTTGAGAAAAATTCTGATGCAACTTTATGGCACGAACTTCTTCATTAATTGCACCAGTTCAACCCATTTTGCAACGAGTTCTGTGTAGTAACAAAACATTGGCAAATGCACCGAAACACTACAAAATGCTCCAGAACATGAGTTTGGTTCCAGTGGGGTGCATCGAGTGCGTTCTTTGCGAAAAATTCTGATGCGACTTTATGGCACAAACTTGTGCATTAATTGCACCAGTTCAACCCATTTTGCAACGAGTTTCATGTAGTAACGAAACATTGACAAATGCACCCAAACACTACGAAAACGCCCCAAAACATGAGTTTAGGGTCCAATGGGGTGGATCGCATGCTTTCGTTGCCAAAAATTCTGATGCGACTTCGTGGCACGAACTTTTGCATTAATTGCACCAGTTCAGCCTATTTCGCACCGAGTTCATGCAGTAACGAAGCAATCCAAAATGCACCCAAACACTACGAAAACGCCCCAAAACATGAGTTTAGGGTCCAATGGGGTGGATCGCATGCTTTCGTTGGCAAAAATTCTGATGCGAGTTCGTGGCACGAACTTTTGCATTAATTGCACCAGTTCAGCCTATTTCGCACCGAGTTCATGCAGTAACGAAGCAATCCAAAATGCACCCAAACACTACAAAACGCACCAATTCATGAGTTTAGAGTCCAATGGGGTGGATCGGGTGCGTTCATTGCGAAAAACTCTGATGCGATTTCGTGGCACGAACTTCTTCATTTATTGCACCAGTTCGACCCATTTTGCACCTAGTTCCGTGTAGTAACGAAACATTGCCAAATGCACCGAAACAATAAGAAATGCTCCAGAACATGAGTTTGGTTCCAATGGGGTGGATCGAGTGCGTTCTTTGAGAAAAATTCTGTTGCAACTTTATGGCACAAACTTGTGCATTAATTGCACCAGTTCAACCCATTTTGCAACGAGTTTCATGTAGTAACGAAACATTGACAAATGCACCCAAACACTACAAAAACGCACCAAAACATGAGTTTAGGGTCCAATGGGGTGGATCGCATGCTTTTGTTGCCAAAAATTCTGATGCGACTTCGTGGCACGAACTTTTGCATTAATTGCACCAGTTCAGACTATTTCGCACCGAGTTCATGCAGTAACGAAATAATCCAAAATGCACCCAAACACTACAAAACGACCAATTGATGAGTTTAGTGTCCAATGGGGTGGATCGGGTGCGTCCATTGCGAAAAAACTCGGATGCGATTTCGTGGCACGAACTTCTTCATTAATTGCACCAGTTCAACCCATTTTGCACCGAGTTCCGTGTAGTAACGAAACATTGCCAAATGCACCGAAACACTAAGAAATGCTCCAGAACATGAGTTTGGTGCCAAGTGGGGTGGCATCGAGTGCGTTCTTTGAGAAAAATTCTGATGCGAACTTTATGGCACAAACTTGTGCATTAATTGCACCAGTTCAACCCATTTTGCAACGAGTTTCATGTAGTAACGAAACATTGACAAATGCACCCAAACACTACGAAAAACGCACCAAAACATGAGTTTAGGGTCCAATGGGGTGGATCGCATGCTTTCGCTGCCAAAAATTCTGATGCGACTTCGTGGCACGAACTTTTGCATTAATTGCACCAGTTCAGCCTATTTCGCACCGAGTTCATGCAGTAACGAAATAATCCAAAATGCACCCAAACACTACAAAACGACCAATTCATGAGTTTAGTGTCCAATGGGGTGGATCGGGTGCGTCATTGCGAAAAACTCGGATGCGATTTCGTGGCACGTACTTCTTCATTAATTGCACAATTCAACCCATTTTGCACCGAGATCCGTGTAGTAACGAAACATTGCCAAATGCACCGAAACACTACAAAATGGTCCAGAACATGTGTTTGGTTCCAATGCGGTGGATCGAGTGCGGCATTTGCGAAAAATTCTGATGCGACTTTATGGCACAAACTTGTGCATTAATTGCACCAGTTCAACTCAGTTTTGCAACGAGTTTCATGTAGTAACGAAACATTGACAAATGCACCCAAACACTACGAAAACACACCAAAACATGAGTTTAGGGTGCAATGGGGTGGATCGCGTGCTGTTCGTTGCCAAAAATTCTGATGCGAGTTCGTGGCACAAACTTTTGCATTAATTGCACCAGTTCAGCCTATTTCGCACCGAGTTCATGCAGTAACGAAACAATCCAAAATGCACCCAAACACTACAAAACGCACCAATTCATGAGTTTAGTGTCCAATGGGGTGGATCGGGTGCGTTCATTGCGAAAAACTCGGATGCGATTTCGTGGCACGAACTTCTTCATTAATTGCACCAGTTCAACCCATTTTGCACCGAGTTCCGTGTAGTAACGAAACATTGCCAAATGCACCGAAACACTACGAAAATGCTCCAGAACATGAGTTTGGTTCCAATGGGGTGGATCGAGTGCTTTGTTGAAAAATTCTGATGCGACTTCGTGGCACGAACTTTTGCATTAATTGCACCAGTTCAACTATTTCGCACCGAGTTCATAGTAACGAACAAACAAAATGCACCCAAACACTACAAAACGACCAATTGATGAGTTTAGTGTCCAATGGGGTGGATCGTGCGTTGCAAAAACTGATGCGATTCGTGGCACGAACTTTTCATTAATTGCACCAGTTCAACCCATTTTGCACCGAGTTTCATGTAGTAACGAAACATTGACAAATGCACCCAAACACTACAAAACGCCCAAAACATGAGTTTAGGGTCCAATGGGGTGGATCGCGTTCATTGGAAAAATTCTGATGCGATTTCGTGGCACGAACTTTTCATTAATTGCACCAGTTCACCCTATTTGCACCGAGTTCATGTAGTAACGAACACATCCAAAATGCACCCAAACACTACAAAACGCACCAACATGAGTTTGGTCCAATGGGGTGGATCGGGTGCGTTCATTGCGAAAAACTCTGATGCGATTTCGTGGCACGAACTTCTTCATTAATTGCACCAGTTCAACCCATTTTGCACCGAGTTCCGTGTAGTAACGAAACATTGCCAAATGCACCGAAACACTACAAAATGCTCCAGAACATGTGTTTGGTTCCAATGCGGTGGATCGAGTGCGGCATTTGCGAAAAATTCTGATGCGACTTTATGGCACAAACTTGTGCATTAATTGCACCAGTCCAACTCGTTTTGCACCGAGTTTCATGTAGTAACGAAACATTGACAAATGCACCCAAACACTACGAAAACACACCAAAACATGAGTTTAGGGTGCAATGGGGTGGATCGCGTGTGTTCGTTGCCAAAAATTCTGATGCGAGTTCGTGGCACAAACTTTTGCATTAATTGCACCAGTTCAGCCTATTTCGCACCGAGTTCATGCAGTAACGAAACAATCCAAAATGCACCCAAACACAACAAAACGCACCAATTCATGAGTTTAGTGTCCAATGGGGTGGATCGGGTGTGTTCATTGCAAAAAACTCTGATGCGATTTCGTGGCACGAACTTCTTCATTAATTGTACCAGTTCAACCCATTTTGCACCTAGTTCCGTGTAGTAACGAAACATTGCCAAATGCACCGAAACACTAAGAAATGCTCCAGAACAAGAGTTTGGTTCCAATGGGGTGGATCGAGTGTGTTCTTTGAGAAAAATTCTGATGCAACTTTATGGCACGAACTTCTTCATTAATTGCACCAGTTCAACCCATTTTGCAACGAGTTCTGTGTAGTAACAAAACATTGGCAAATGCACCGAAACACTACAAAATGCTCCAGAACATGAGTTTGGTTCCAGTGGGGTGCATCGAGTGCGTTCTTTGCGAAAAATTCTGATGCGACTTTATGGCACAAACTTGTGCATTAATTGCACCAGTTCAACCCATTTTGCAACGAGTTTCATGTAGTAACGAAACATTGACAAATGCACCCAAACACTACGAAAACGCCCCAAAACATGAGTTTAGGGTCCAATGGGGTGGATCGCATGCTTTCGTTGCCAAAAATTCTGATGCGACTTCGTGGCACGAACTTTTGCATTAATTGCACCAGTTCAGCCTATTTCGCACCGAGTTCATGCAGTAACGAAGCAATCCAAAATGCACCCAAACACTACGAAAACGCCCCAAAACATGAGTTTAGGGTCCAATGGGGTGGATCGCATGCTTTCGTTGGCAAAAATTCTGATGCGAGTTCGTGGCACGAACTTTTGCATTAATTGCACCAGTTCAGCCTATTTCGCACCGAGTTCATGCAGTAACGAAGCAATCCAAAATGCACCCAAACACTACAAAACGCACCAATTCATGAGTTTAGAGTCCAATGGGGTGGATCGGGTGCGTTCATTGCGAAAAACTCTGATGCGATTTCGTGGCACGAACTTCTTCATTTATTGCACCAGTTCGACCCATTTTGCACCTAGTTCCGTGTAGTAACGAAACATTGCCAAATGCACCGAAACAATAAGAAATGCTCCAGAACATGAGTTTGGTTCCAATGGGGTGGATCGAGTGCGTTCTTTGAGAAAAATTCTGTTGCAACTTTATGGCACAAACTTGTGCATTAATTGCACCAGTTCAACCCATTTTGCAACGAGTTTCATGTAGTAACGAAACATTGACAAATGCACCCAAACACTACAAAAACGCACCAAAACATGAGTTTAGGGTCCAATGGGGTGGATCGCATGCTTTTGTTGCCAAAAATTCTGATGCGACTTCGTGGCACGAACTTTTGCATTAATTGCACCAGTTCAGACTATTTCGCACCGAGTTCATGCAGTAACGAAATAATCCAAAATGCACCCAAACACTACAAAACGACCAATTGATGAGTTTAGTGTCCAATGGGGTGGATCGGGTGCGTCCATTGCGAAAAACTCGGATGCGATTTCGTGGCACGAACTTCTTCATTAATTGCACCAGTTCAACCCATTTTGCACCGAGTTTCATGTAGTAACGAAACATTGACAAATGCACCCAAACACTACGAAAACACACCAAAACATGAGTTTAGGGTGCAATGGGGTGGATCGCGTGTGTTCGTTGGCAAAAATTCTGATGCGAGTTCGTGGCACAAACTTTTGCATTAATTGCACCAGTTCAGCCTATTTCGCACCGAGTTCATGCAGTAACGAAACAATCCAAAATGCACCCAAACACTACAAAACGCACCAATTCATGAGTTTAGTGTCCAATGGGGAGGATCGGGTGTGTTCATTGCAAAAAAACTCTGATGCGATTTCGTGGCACGAACTTCTTCATTAATTGTACCAGTTCAACCCATTTTGCACCTAGTTCCGTGTAGTAACGAAACATTGCCAAATGCACCGAAACACTAAGAAATGCTCCAGAACAAGAGTTTGGTTCCAATGGGTGGATCGAGTGTGTTCTTTGAGAAAAATTCTGATGCAACTTTATGGCACGAACTTCTTCATTAATTGCACCAGTTCAACCCATTTTGCAACGAGTTCCGTGTAGTAACGAAACATTGCCAAATGCACCGAAACACTACAAAATGCTCCAGAACATGAGTTTGGTTCCAGTGGGGTGCATCGAGTGCGTTCTTTGCGAAAAATTCTGATGCGACTTTATGGCACAAACTTGTGCATTAATTGCACCAGTTCAACCCATTTTGCAACGAGTTTCATGTAGTAACGAAACATTGACAAATGCACCCAAACACTACGAAAACGCACGAAAACATGAGTTTAGGGTCCAATGGGGTGGATCGCATGCTTTCGCTGCCAAAAATTCTGATGCGACTTCGTGGCACGAACTTTTGCATTAATTGCACCAGTTCAGCCTATTTCGCACCGAGTTCATGCAGTAACGAAATAATCCAAAATGCACCCAAACACTACAAAACGACCAATTCATGAGTTTAGTGTCCAATGGGGTGGATCGGGTGCGTTCATTGCGAAAAACTCGGATGCGATTTCGTGGCACGTACTTCTTCATTAATTGCACAATTCAACCCATTTTGCACCGAGATCCGTGTAGTAACGAAACATTGCCAAATGCACCGAAACACTACAAAATGGTCCAGAACATGTGTTTGGTTCCAATGCGGTGGATCGAGTACGGCATTTGCGAAAAATTCTGATGCGACTTTATGGCACGAACTTGTGCATTAATTGCACCAGTTCAACTCGTTTTGCACCGAGTTTCATGTAGTAACGAAACATTGACAAATGCACCCAAACACTACGAAAACACACCAAAACATGAGTTTAGGGTGCAATGGGGTGGATCGCGTGTGTTCGTTGCCAAAAATTCTGATGCGAGTTCGTGGCACAAACTTTTGCATTAATTGCACCAGTTCAGCCTATTTCGCACCGAGTTCATGCAGTAACGAAACAATCCAAAATGCACCCAAACACAACAAAACGCACCAATTCATGAGTTTAGTGTCCAATGGGGTGGATCGGGTGTGTTCATTGCAAAAAACTCTGATGCGATTTCGTGGCACGAACTTCTTCATTAATTGTACCAGTTCAACCCATTTTGCACCTAGTTCCGTGTAGTAACGAAACATTGCCAAATGCACCGAAACACTAAGAAATGCTCCAGAACAAGAGTTTGGTTCCAATGGGGTGGATCGAGTGTGTTCTTTGAGAAAAATTCTGATGCAACTTTATGGCACGAACTTCTTCATTAATTGCACCAGTTCAACCCATTTTGCAACGAGTTCTGTGTAGTAACAAAACATTGGCAAATGCACCGAAACACTACAAAATGCTCCAGAACATGAGTTTGGTTCCAGTGGGGTGCATCGAGTGCGTTCTTTGCGAAAAATTCTGATGCGACTTTATGGCACAAACTTGTGCATTAATTGCACCAGTTCAACCCATTTTGCAACGAGTTTCATGTAGTAACGAAACATTGACAAATGCACCCAAACACTACGAAAACGCCCCAAAACATGAGTTTAGGGTCCAATGGGGTGGATCGCATGCTTTCGTTGCCAAAAATTCTGATGCGACTTCGTGGCACGAACTTTTGCATTAATTGCACCAGTTCAGCCTATTTCGCACCGAGTTCATGCAGTAACGAAGCATCCAAAATGCACCCAAACACTACGAAAACGCCCAAAACATGAGTTTAGGGTCCAATGGGGTGGATCGCATGCTTTCGTTGCAAAAATTCTGATGCGAGTTCGTGGCACGAACTTTTGCATTAATTGCACCAGTTCAGCCTATTTCGCACCGAGTTCATGCAGTAACGAAGCATCCAAATGCACCCAAACACTACAAAACGCACCAATTCATGAGTTTAGAGTCCAATGGGGTGGATCGGGTGCGTTCATTGCGAAAAATCTGATGCGATTTCGTGGCACGAACTTCTTCATTATTGCACCAGTTCGACCCATTTTGCACCTAGTTCCGTGTAGTAACGAAACATTGCCAAATGCACCGAAACACTACAAAATGCTCCAGAACATGAGTTTGGTTCCAATGGGGTGGATCGAGTGCGGCATTTGCGAAAAATTCTGATGCGACTTTATGGCACAAACTTGTGCATTAATTGCACCAGTCCAACTCGTTTTGCACCGAGTTTCATGTAGTAACGAAACATTGACAAATGCACCCAAACACTACGAAAACACACCAAAACATGAGTTTAGGGTGCAATGGGGTGGATCGCGTGTGTTCGTTGCCAAAAATTCTGATGCGAGTTCGTGGCACAAACTTTTGCATTAATTGCACCAGTTCAGCCTATTTCGCACCGAGTTCATGCAGTAACGAAACAATCCAAAATGCACCCAAACACAACAAAACGCACCAATTCATGAGTTTAGTGTCCAATGGGGTGGATCGGGTGTGTTCATTGCAAAAAACTCTGATGCGATTTCGTGGCACGAACTTCTTCATTAATTGTACCAGTTCAACCCATTTTGCACCTAGTTCCGTGTAGTAACGAAACATTGCCAAATGCACCGAAACACTAAGAAATGCTCCAGAACAAGAGTTTGGTTCCAATGGGGTGGATCGAGTGTGTTCTTTGAGAAAAATTCTGATGCAACTTTATGGCACGAACTTCTTCATTAATTGCACCAGTTCAACCCATTTTGCAACGAGTTCTGTGTAGTAACAAAACATTGGCAAATGCACCGAAACACTACAAAATGCTCCAGAACATGAGTTTGGTTCCAGTGGGGTGCATCGAGTGCGTTCTTTGCGAAAAATTCTGATGCGACTTTATGGCACAAACTTGTGCATTAATTGCACCAGTTCAACCCATTTTGCAACGAGTTTCATGTAGTAACGAAACATTGACAAATGCACCCAAACACTACGAAAACGCCCCAAAACATGAGTTTAGGGTCCAATGGGGTGGATCGCATGCTTTCGTTGCCAAAAATTCTGATGCGACTTCGTGGCACGAACTTTTGCATTAATTGCACCAGTTCAGCCTATTTCGCACCGAGTTCATGCAGTAACGAAGCAATCCAAAATGCACCCAAACACTACGAAAACGCCCCAAAACATGAGTTTAGGGTCCAATGGGGTGGATCGCATGCTTTCGTTGGCAAAAATTCTGATGCGAGTTCGTGGCACGAACTTTTGCATTAATTGCACCAGTTCAGCCTATTTCGCACCGAGTTCATGCAGTAACGAAGCAATCCAAAATGCACCCAAACACTACAAAACGCACCAATTCATGAGTTTAGAGTCCAATGGGGTGGATCGGGTGCGTTCATTGCGAAAAACTCTGATGCGATTTCGTGGCACGAACTTCTTCATTTATTGCACCAGTTCGACCCATTTTGCACCTAGTTCCGTGTAGTAACGAAACATTGCCAAATGCACCGAAACAATAAGAAATGCTCCAGAACATGAGTTTGGTTCCAATGGGGTGGATCGAGTGCGTTCTTTGAGAAAAATTCTGATGCAACTTTATGGCACAAACTTGTGCATTAATTGCACCAGTTCAACCCATTTTGCAACGAGTTTCATGTAGTAACGAAACATTGACAAATGCACCCAAACACTACAAAAACGCACCAAAACATGAGTTTAGGGTCCAATGGGGTGGATCGCATGCTTTTGTTGCCAAAAATTCTGATGCGACTTCGTGGCACGAACTTTTGCATTAATTGCACCAGTTCAGCCTATTTCGCACCGAGTTCATGCAGTAACGAAACAATCCAAAATGCACCCAAACACTACAAAACGCACCAATTCATGAGTTTAGTGTCCAATGGGGTGGATCGGGTGTGTTCATTGCGAAAAAACTCTGATGCGATTTCGTGGCACGAACTTCTTCATTAATTGTACCAGTTCAACCCATTTTGCACCTAGTTCCGTGTAGTAACGAAACATTGCCAAATGCACCGAAACACTAAGAAATGCTCCAGAACAAGAGTTTGGTTCCAATGGGGTGGATCGAGTGTGTTCTTTGAGAAAAATTCTGATGCAACTTTATGGCACGAACTTCTGCATTAATTGCACCAGTTCAACCCATTTTGCAACGAGTTCTGTGTAGTAACAAAACATTGACAAATGCACCGAAACACTACAAAATGCCTCCAGAACATGAGTTTAGGGTTCCAGTGGGGTGGCATCGAGTGCGTTCTTTGCGAAAAATTCTGATGCGATTTCGTGGCACGAACTTCTTCATTAATTGCACCAGTTCAACCCATTTTGCACAGTTCATGTAGTAACGAAACATTGACAAATGCACCCAAACACTACGAAATGCTCCAAACATGAGTTTGGGTCCAATGGGTGGATCGAGTGTGTTCTTGAAAAATTCTGATGCGACTTTGGCACGAACTTTTCATTAATTGCACCAGTTCAACCCATTTTGCACCGAGTTCATGTAGTAACGAAACATCCAAATGCACCCAAACACTACAAACTCAAATGAGTTTGGTCCAATGGGGTGATCGATGCGTTCTTGCAAAAATTCTGATGCGACTTTCGTGGCACGAACTTTTGCATTAATTGCACCAGTTCAACCCATTTTGCACGAGTTCATGTAGTAACGAAACATCCAAATGCACCCAAACACTACGAAAACGCACAACATGAGTTTAGGTCCAATGGGGTGGATCGATGTTTTTTGAAAAATTCTGATGCGACTTTGGCACGAACTTTTGCATTAATTGCACCAGTTCAGCCTATTTCGCACCGAGTTCATGCAGTAACGAAGCATCCAAAATGCACCCAAACACTACAAAACGCACCAATTCATGAGTTTAGAGTCCAATGGGGTGGATCGGGTGCGTTCATTGCGAAAAACTCTGATGCGATTTCGTGGCACGAACTTCTTCATTATTGCACCAGTTCGACCCATTTTGCACCTAGTTCCGTGTAGTAACGAAACATTGCCAAATGCACCGAAACAATAAGAAATGCTCCAGAACATGAGTTTGGTTCCAATGGGGTGGATCGAGTGCGTTCTTTGAGAAAAATTCTGATTGCAACTTTATGGCACAAACTTGTGCATTAATTGCACCAGTTCAACCCATTTTGCAACGAGTTTCATGTAGTAACGAAACATTGACAAATGCACCCAAACACTACAAAACGCACCAAAACATGAGTTTAGGGTCCAATGGGGTGGATCGCATGCTTTTGTTGCCAAAAATTCTGATGCGACTTCGTGGCACGAACTTTTGCATTAATTGCACCAGTTATTTCACCGAGTTCATGCAGTAACGAAAATCCAAATGCACCCAAACACTACAAAACGCCAAATGAGTTTAGGTCCAATGGGGTGGATCGGTGCGTTTGCAAAAATTCTGATGCGATTTCGTGGCACGAACTTCTTCATTAATTGCACCAGTTCAACCCATTTTGCACCGAGTTCATGTAGTAACGAAACATCCAAATGCACCCAAACACTACGAAAACTCCAAACATGAGTTTAGGGTCCAATGGGGTGGATCGTGTGTTCGTTGCAAAAATTCTGATGCGAGTTCGTGGCACGAACTTTGCATTAATTGCACCAGTTCAGCCTATTTCGCACCGAGTTCATGCAGTAACGAAACATCCAAATGCACCCAAACACTACAAAACGCACCAATTCATGAGTTTAGGTCCAATGGGGTGGATCGTGTGTTCTTGCAAAAATCTGATGCGATTTCGTGGCACGAACTTCTTCATTAATTGCACCAGTTCAACCCATTTTGCACCTAGTTCCGTGTAGTAACGAAACATTGCCAAATGCACCGAAACACTAAGAAATGCTCCAGAACAAGAGTTTGGTTCCAATGGGGTGGATCGAGTGTGTTCTTTGAGAAAAATTCTGATGCAACTTTATGGCACGAACTTCTTCATTAATTGCACCAGTTCAACCCATTTTGCAACGAGTTCCGTGTAGTAACGAAACATTGCCAAATGCACCGAAACACTACAAAATGCTCTAGAACATGAGTTTGGTTCCAGTGGGGTGCATCGAGTGCGTTCTTTGCGAAAAATTCTGATGCGACTTTATGGCACAAACTTGTGCATTAATTGCACCAGTTCAACCCATTTTGCAACGAGTTTCA
Source organism: Panicum virgatum (assembly GCF_016808335.1). Lineage (NCBI taxonomy): Eukaryota > Viridiplantae > Streptophyta > Magnoliopsida > Poales > Poaceae > Panicum > Panicum virgatum. The sequence continues at coordinate 23,324 of NW_024376723.1, forward strand.
TGTAGTAACGAAACATTGACAATGCACCCAAACACTACGAAAACGCACGAAAACATGAGTTTAGGGTCCAATGGGGTGGATCGCATGCTTTCGCTGCCAAAAATTCTGATGCGACTTCGTGGCACGAACTTTTGCATTAATTGCACCAGTTCAGCCCATTTCGCACCGAGTTCATGTAACGAAACATTGCCAAATGCACCCAAACACACAAAACGCACCAAACATGTTTGGTCCAATGGGGTGGATCGGTGCGTTCATTGCGAAAAATCTGATGCGATTTATGGCACGAACTTCTTCATTAATTGCACCAGTTCAACCCATTTTGCACCGAGTTCATGTAGTAACGAAACATTGCAAATGCACCCAAACACTACGAAAAACGCCCAAACATGAGTTTAGGTCCAATGGGGTGGATCGCGTGTGTTCGTTGCCAAAAATTCTGATGCGAGTTCGTGGCACGAACTTTTGCATTAATTGCACCAGTTCAACCTATTTCGCACCGAGTTCATGCAGTAACGAAACATCAAATGCACCCAAACACTACAAAACGCCCAACATGAGTTTAGGTCCAATGGGGTGGATCGGTGCGTTCTTGCAAAAATCTGATGCGATTTGGCACGAACTTCTTCATTAATTGCCCAGTTCAACCCATTTTGCACCGAGTTCATGTAGTAACGAAACATTGCAAATGCACCCAAACACTACGAAAACGCCCAAACATGAGTTTAGGTCCAATGGGGTGGATCGTGTTTCTTGAAAAATTCTGATGCGACTTTGGCACGAACTTTTCATTAATTGCACCAACCCATTTCACCGTTATGCAGTAACGAAACATCCAAATGCACCCAAACACTACAAAACGCTCCAAAATGAGTTTGGTTCCAATGGGGTGGATCGAGTGCTTCTTGGAAAAATTCTGATGCGACTTTATGGCACAACTTTGCATTAATTGCACCAGTTCAACCCATTTTGCAACGAGTTCATGTAGTAACGAACAACCAAATGCACCCAAACACTACAAAACGCCCAAACATGAGTTTAGGTCCAATGGGGTGGATCGGGTGCGTTCGTTGCGAAAAACTGATGCGATTCGTGGCACGAACTTTTCATTAATTGCACCAGTTCAGCCTATTTTGCACCGAGTTCATGTAGTAACGAAACATTGCCAAATGCACCGAAACACTACAGAAATGCTCCAGAACATGTAGTTTGGTTCCAATGCGGGTGGATCGAGTGCGTCATTTGCGAAAAATTCTGATTGCGACTTTATGGCACAAACTTGTGCATTAATTGCACCAGTTCCAACTCAGTTTTGCAACGAGTTTCATGTAGTAACGAAACATTGACAAATGCACCCAAACACTACGAAAACAGCACCAAAACATGAGTTTAGGGTCCAATGGGGTGGATCGCAGTGTGTTCGTTGCCAAAAATTCTGATGCGACTTCCGTGGCACGAAACTTTTGCATTAATTGCAACCAGTTCAGAGCCTATTTCGCACCGAGTTTCATGCAGTAACGAAACAATCCAAAATGCACCCAAACACTACAAAACGCACCAATTCGATGAGTTTAGTGTCCAATGGGGTGGATCGGGTGTGTCCATTGCAAAAAACTCTGATGCGATTTCGTGGCACGAACTTCTTCATTAATTGTACCAGTTCAACCCATTTTGCACCGAGTTTCAGTGTAGTAACGAACATTGACAAATGCACCCAAACACTACGAAAACACACCAAAACATGAGTTTAGGGTGCAATGGGGTGGATCGCGTGTGTTCGTTGCCAAAAATTCTGATGCGAGTTCGTGGCACAAACTTTTGCATTAATTGCACCAGTTCAGCCTATTTCGCACCGAGTTCATGCAGTAACGAAACAATCCAAAATGCACCCAAACACTAACAAAACGCACCAATTCATGAGTTTAGTGTCCAATGGGGTGGATCGGGTGTGTTCATTGCAAAAAACTCTGATGCGATTTCGTGGCACGAACTTCTTCATTAATTGTACCAGTTCAAACCCATTTTGCACCTAGTTCCGTGTAGTAACGAAACATTGCCAAATGCACCGAAACACTAAGAAATGCTCCAGAACAAGAGTTTGGTTCCAATGGGTGGATCGAGTGTGTTCTTTGAGAAAAATTCTGATGCAACTTTATGGCACGAACTTCTTCATTAATTGCACCAGTTCAACCCATTTTGCAACGAGTTCTGTGTAGTAACAAAACATTGCAAATGCACCGAAACACTACAAATGCTCCAGAACATGAGTTTGGTTCCAGTGGGGTGCATCGAGTGCGTTCTTTGCGAAAAATTCTGATGCGACTTTATGGCACAAACTTGTGCATTAATTGCACCAGTTCAACCCATTTTGCAACGAGTTTCATGTAGTAACGAAACATTGACAAATGCACCCAAAACACTACGAAAACGCACCAAAACATGAGTTTAGGGTCCAATGGGGTGGATCGCATGCTTTCGCTGCCAAAAATTCTGATGCGACTTCGTGGCACGAACTTTTGCATTAATTGCACCAGTTCAGCCTATTTCGCACCGAGTTCATGCAGTAACGAAATAATCCAAAATGCACCCAAACACTACAAAACGCACCAATTCATGAGTTTAGTGTCCAATGGGGTGGATCGGGTGTGTTCATTGCGAAAAACTCTGATGCGATTTCGTGGCACGTAACTTCTTCATTAATTGCACAAGTTCAACCCATTTTGCACCGAGTTCCGTGTAGTAACGAAACATTGCCAAATGCACCGAAACACTACAAAATGCTCCAGAACATGTGTTTGGTTCCAATGCGGTGGATCGAGTACGGCATTTGCGAAAAATTCTGATGCGACTTTATGGCACGAACTTGTGCATTAATTGCACCAGTCAACTCGTTTGCACCGAGTTTCATGTAGTAACGAAACATTGACAAATGCACCCAAACACTACGAAAAACACACCAAAACATGAGTTTAGGGTGCCAATGGGGTGGATCGCGTGTGTTCGTTGCCAAAAATTCTGATGCGAGTTCGTGGCACAAACTTTTGCATTAATTGCACCAGTTCAGCCTATTTCGCACCGAGTTCATGCAGTAACGAAACAATCCAAATGCACCCAAACACAACAAAACGCACCAATTCATGAGTTTAGTGTCCAATGGGGTGGATCGGGTGTGTTCATTGCAAAAAACTCTGATGCGATTTCGTGGCACGAACTTCTTCATTAATTGTACCAGTTCAACCCATTTTGCACCTAGTTCCGTGTAGTAACGAAACATTGCCAAATGCACCGAAACACTAAGAAATGCTCCAGAACAAGAGTTTAGGTCCAATGGGGTGGATCGAGTGTGTTCTTGAGAAAAATTCTGATGCAACTTTAGTGGCACGAACTTCTTCATTAATTGCACCAGTTCAACCCATTTTGCACGAGTTCTGTGTAGTAACGAAACATTGCCAAATGCACCGAAACACTAAGAAATGCTCCAGAACATGAGTTTGGTTCCAGTGGGGTGGCATCGAGTGCGTTCTTTGCGAAAAATTCTGATGCGAACTTTATGGCACAAACTTGTGCATTAATTGCACCAGTTCAAACCCATTTTGCAACGAGTTTCATGTAGTAACGAAACATTGACAAATGCACCCAAACACTACGAAAAACGCCCCCTAAAACATGAGTTTAGGGTCCAATGGGGTGGATCGCATGCTTTCGTTGCCAAAAATTCTGATGCGACTTCGTGGCACGAACTTTTTGCATTAATTGCACAGTTCAGCCTATTTCGCACCGAGTTCATGCAGTAACGAAATAATCCAAAATGCACCCAAACACTACAAAACGACCAATTCATGAGTTTAGTGTCCAATGGGGTGGATCGGGTGTTCTTGCGAAAAAACTGATGCGATTCGTGGCACAACTTCTTCATTAATTGCACCAGTTCAACCCATTTTGCACCGAGTTCATGTAGTAACGAAACATTGCCAAATGCACCCAAACACTACAAAACGCCAAACATGAGTTTGGTTCCAATGGGGTGGATCGATGGTTGCGAAAAATTCTGATGCGACTTTGGCACGAACTTTTCATTAATTGCACCAGTTCAACCTTTTGCACGAGTTCATGTAGTAACGAAACATTGCAAATGCACCCAAACACTACGAAAACCAAACATGAGTTTAGGTCCAATGGGGTGGATCGGTGTGTTCGTTGCGAAAAATTCTGATGCGATTCGGGCACAACTTTGCATTAATTGCACCAGTTCAACCCATTTTGCACGAGTTCATGTAGTAACGAAACAACCAAATGCACCCAAACACTACAAAACGCACCAAACATGAGTTTAGGTCCAATGGGGTGGATCGGTGTGTTCATTGCAAAAAACTCTGATGCGATTTCGTGGCACGAACTTCTTCATTAATTGTACCAGTTCAACCCATTTTGCACCTAGTTCCGTGTAGTAACGAAACATTGCCAAATGCACCGAAACACTAAGAATGCTCCAGAACAAGAGTTTGGTTCAATGGGGTGGATCGAGTGTGTTCTTTGAGAAAAAATTCTGATGCAACTTTATGGCACGAACTTCTTCATTAATTGCACCAGTTCAACCCCTTTTGCAACGAGTTCTGTGTTAGTAACAAACATTGGCAAATGCACCGAAAACACTACAAAATGCTCAGAACATGAGTTTGGTTCCATTGGGGTGCATCGAGTGCGTTCTTTGCGAAAAATTCTGATGCGACTTATGGCACAAACTTGTGCATTAATTGCACCAGTTCAACCCATTTTGCAACGAGTTTCATGTAGTAACGAAACATTGACAAATGCACCCAAACACTACGAAAACGCCCCAAAAACATGAGTTTAGGGTCCAATGGGGTGGATCGCATGCTTTCGTTGCCAAAAATTCTGATGCGACTTTGGCACGAACTTTTCATTAATTGCACCAGTTCAACCCATTTTGCACCGAGTTCATGTAGTAACGAAACACCAAATGCACCCAAACACTACAAAACGCCCAAAACATGAGTTTAGGTCCAATGGGGTGGATCGCATGCTTTCGTTGCAAAAATTCTGATGCGATTCGTGGCACAACTTTTGCATTAATTGCACCAGTTCAGCCTATTTTGCACCGAGTTCATGTAGTAACGAAACATCCAAATGCACCCAAACACTACAAAACGCACCAAACATGAGTTTAGGTCCAATGGGGTGGATCGGGTGCGTTCTTGCGAAAAATTGATGCGATTTCGTGGCACGAACTTTTCATTAATTGCACCAGTTCACCCATTTGCACCTAGTT